>NW_009914228.1:33265-85152 GCF_000696875.1 Nestor notabilis
AAACAGTGAAAAGAGCAGTGACTGGCCAAACCAGGTGCATGTGCAGATTTTATCTTCATGGTATATTCTAAAGAGGCTCTGAAATATGTGGTTACAAAGATGAGAGGAAGGTTGTTTATTGGTTAGGGTAACTTTTGTCTATTTCTGAGTTAGCAAAGTAAACAGAAAGGACAATTAATATGCTCCCATAAGAGGTTTACTGCATAAGGCCATAGCAAGGATTCACAGTCACTTCCTAGGACAGATACACATTGCAAGCATTGTAAGCTAAGCAATAGCTACTCAATATGTTATTCAATGAAATACGTTCTTTATATTACTGTGATATCCACCAACTCATTTTACTTTTTAACCCTGTCACTGTATTGTATTTAATGCTGTACATGTATTGAAATTTTTGAATTCTGAGGGTTTTTTTATGTGTTTGTACTGATCCTAATATTTTTGGTTCTGATCAGTGAACTCCTCTATGACAGATGAAAAATATTTGAAAGCAGGACAGGAAGGACTTTTTTTCCTGGGGATTCATTACAGTAGCATTCAGTCAGAGGCCAGTTTCTATGTAGCCTCTCATGAAGCCTGGATCAGGCTGCTGAGAGGATCCGACAGTGCAGGCAGAGCTGGGATGCTGAGAATTTCACTCAGGGCTAATAATTTTACTCAGGAGCTGCAGACATCTGTAGTTAACATGAGCATTTGTAGGCACTGAGGAGTACCTATTTGCATAAGGGATAGAAACAGGCACCTGAGCATTTATTCAGTTTGGGTGCCAATGGAAGTAAACATAATGTCTTGTTTCTTTGATTTCAAAAAGAAAGACATATATTCTGGAGGGTCTAAGCTCTACATTCTATACATTTAAGCTCTGCATTGAGCTTTAAATGCTACTTGTCCTTACGGTCTGAGTACAACCCTTAAACTATGCTTGAAGACATCCTCCTCTTTGAGCATCAGGTGCACTGGTCCCTACCTTTGCAATGACTGGAGGAGCAGGCAGCATGAACAGAAGGAAATGCCACTGAGCAAACTGGTGTAATATTTCTTTTAAGCCTTACTTAATGAGAAAACTTGTCTCACAAATTAAGCTTTGAGGAAAATCAAGAATTAAGCCTTTCTTTTAGCTTTGTGAAATATCTTAGTGAAATAAGCGCAAAAGCAAGTGTTCAGTTGTCTTTAGAATTTCTTTTATTACTTGTAAAGGTATAATTTCCCATCCTGCATCATGTCACAAACCAAAGCCAGTTCAGATGAGGAGTTGTTAAACACTGAATTTTTCTCTTATTAAAATTTGAGCAGAATGGATTACAAGGGACTTTCCATAATGACAGGCTAAGAACATACTCTCAACTTGTGTGGGATCTTGGCAGAGGCTTTCCAGGAGTACTTCTGTGAACTAGTTCTGTTCTTCCATCAGAGTATATAAGATCAAGAAAGGAAGTGTAGGGGAGTCAGTTGTGTGCAAATATAGCAACAGAAGTTGTTGCAAATAAGATTCTTTCCCTCGTGTTGGTATATTATAACTACACTTGATGTGCCAGACTTATTCCCGCTGGAACTTAATTGGAGTATTCTGGCAGATCATTTTAGTGTCAAGACACATATTTCAATAGCAAATCCTAAAGTACTTGAAGACTTTAGGAGGAAAGGTACTGTATCTTCTAAATACCAACTAGTTGTACTATTTTATTTCAGAAGTTCTTGTTAGAACCTTAGTGATTAAAATTGCACCTTGATACCAGGTTCTGCTTCCATAACACCAAGGCAACAACAGCAGCATGATTGACTATTTCTTGTTTCCTTTTCAATGGTACTCCTAGCTATGCTGAGCTAGCATGAAAACGTTGCTTCTATCATTATTTCTAGCTTGGCTGTGCAAGATTCCTAGCTCAAGAAATGGCATTATTATCACATTGGAATTTTTAGGCTCTGCTTGGAACTCTCAGCTGTGAACCAAACACAAAGATCTTACAATGCAGTTCAGACATCAGAAAATAGAAGATGGCAAAAATCACCCTAGCTTTGAGTAGCAGAAACTACTTTTGGACTTCAAAGCTCCACTATGATTTTCTGTCTGCTTCTTGCGGTTCAGACCTTCCCCTTCTACCAGCTTATCTGCAGTGTGTGCTTGTGACCATACTGTTGCTTCTGCTTGCCCTGTGTCTGCTTGTTTTGGCAGTTTTGATGGCAGAGAACGCTGGACCTCTTTCATGTGGTTTGTGTCACATGTGCTGCTGTGTGAGACACACGCAGCTCTTCGGGAGCGTTTGCCGCTTGCTGCTTCTCGTGCTTTCTTGTACGCTTCCTCTGCAGATGGCTTTCCTGGCTCCCATGGACCATATGTTTTTTCAGTTTCTTTTAATGTGTATACACCCACCCCATGCAGTTCCAATGAAGTATGTGTTGTTTATTTCCTCTGCTGTCCAGCTCTGAAGGTTCAGATCTACAGAGGCAATCACTGATACTAAGTGCAAGAATGATCCTTAACACAACCTGGTCTTTTCCTGGGGTCCTTTTCTCCTCCCTCTTGGAAGTGTGGAATTCTCCACTTGCTCTGTTTTTAACCCTGTTGTGACTTATTTTAGCTATCTTACCACCAGTCACCCATTGTCTGTGGAGAGAAGTGGATGAGAGATCCTCCTAAGGGAGGCGTCTAAGACAGGTGAGCAGATTTGTGTCTCTCAGCTGTCTCTAGTTTCTCTCGCCATTGACACAGAGGAAGCCTAGACGACAAACCTAGCCTAATTGTCCCACATTGAGACAGCAACATCTAGGTGAGATATATCCCTCTCCAGCTACCCAGGCTTCATGGTAGTATGCATGAATCCTGTATGCTTGTAAACTGCTGATTGGGATTTTTTTCATGAGCTAATCCTCTTTTCAGGACTTTCTGTACTGCCTTAGCCATGAGGACAGAGTGGAACAGAGCTGAGTGTTGGCAGAAAGGCATGTGATTATAAAAGGTAAGGACTAAGAGCTTCCTTACAAGTGCGTCAGTTCCAGATTCATGCTAGGTATTGCTTCACTAGATGAAACAGAATAACAGAGTGGCATAGGTAAGAAGGGCATGGTATTGGTGAGAAATTTGGGTAAACCTCCCAAATCTTGATAAATAGAAAAGCCCTAGAATGGTAGGAGGACAAATCTTTCAAGCAGAACATTTCAAATGTGGGTGAGAGATTTAGCAATTCCCTAGTCAGGACTAGAAGTGGAAGCTGAGAAAGATGAGGCTTTTCATAATGTTAGTAGTCCCCTTGACTTATTTCCTGAAAAAGCCGAATGTCTGCCATATGTTTTATTTATACCAAGAGATATTCATTCCCCATCAAGACTGATGTTTTTATTAACAACTCTGATGTTTTCGTTCAAAAGCAAAACTATCAGAACCCGGATACAAATGGTAGGTTTAATGCATTTCTGCTGATTCATGAGATTTCTTCACAAATTGTTTTCAGAATTTGCACCACTTCTATATTTAAAGGTGTGCATTAGGTAAACTAACCAGCCACATCTGTGAGAAAAAAGGCTTCCTCACATCAGAAGTGAAAACTTGCTTTTGGTGGAGCTGTTAAAATATTCCAGATTTTTATATCCTGAAGTAGTATTGAATAGATCAAGTAAAACAGTAGTAGCAGCAAGATTTTTATTTTGGCTGCTGTCCAGTAGTAAGAAAAATCACGTAGATACAGACTGCTTCTCATTTTCTTTAGGATTAGTGCACTGATTCTGCATATGAACTATGTGTGAAAGTCCCCGTGATGCTAATGGAAGCTCTGCACAGGGACCAGCTGCACAATCCATTCCCACATGCAAGGCCTTATAGTGAAGAAGGTTTAAACCAGCAAAGTTATTACCTGGACAAAAACTGGCATTGCCTTATCTCTGCAAATCCATAACTGTTGTGACATAAGGCAAGGAGCACAAGGCAATAAAAGTGGATCTGCGAGATGCGGGAGAAATGACAGGCCTGGAATGGTGGTTTCTATCATTGCTCTGGTAAGGGAGCAACAACAGTAAGAAAGACGTGATATGTCAGGGCAGACTTATACTGCCTAATTTCCAGTTTGGTTTGCTTTCAAGAGTTTCCTGTATGAAGTTGTTGAAAGAAAATTCTGCATAGTGTGAATTATATATAAGGATCTAGTCCTATGCTCATGCCGTATCCTCTTGTAGTCACTGGAAGTCAAGCCTGTAAAAAAGGCAAGACTGGGCATGTGATCTTCCTTTAAAAAATGTTCTTTCTTTCCCTGAAAATTGATTAAAAATAAAATAAAAAGTAGCATTCTCTATCACTGGCCATTTCTACAGTGCATCAAAGCAAATGACTGCTTATAATCTCTACTCACTTCCTGACTGCCTGCAAAGGTCATCTTGGAGTGAGGGGGGGAAAGTGAAAGAGAGTTATTGGCAGGCCAAATAAGGTGAAAGCTGCTGTGGCTAAAGTTCAAGTTTATTTACACAGAGGAAAAAAAAGAAGTGAAAAATTTGCTGACTTTTTACTTTTATTTTAGAAAGTTTTGGAGCAATTTGTTTAAAACAGAATGAAAGACAAAAAAAGGAATTAAAATGTACAGTGATATAATAGAAATAACAGTTAATGATTGTTACTGGCAATCTTTACTTTTTCATTATTTTTCTCATTCTAACCCAGACAGTGGTATCTGTGATGTTGCTGTTATTTTCTAGATTAGAAAATCTTTGAGGTTGGGACCTTCTCTTCTTTTTCCTCTTGGAAAAACTGCTTTGTGCTGTCTTGCCACTATGGAAGGAATATAAAATCTATACAAGCACTGAAATTAAGGAAATACACTTTCATGTGGGTTTATGTTCTAGTTTACATTTATAACCTAATCCTCAACACCAAAATAATTGTTGATTCTTCTGGACTCCTTAAAGCATCCCACAGGCTAGTGACGACATGTGTGCTGAATATTTTCATTGCAAACACTCTGCTGATTGGCTCATTATCTGCTGCCAACCAGAATTCCAAATAGCTGAAATCTTTTTGGTCTCTTCCAGGGCACTAATTTGAATTTCTCTAATCTACCCACTTTCATGTATTCTGTAAAAATTGATCTGTCCTTAAGATGTCCACCCTTAAGATGTTCAAACTTGGCTGTACATTGTTTTAAATCTCAAAATTATATATTTTATTATTCTTGATAAATAATGTTGAACCTTATGCTTGCTTCCACAGATACCAAAAATTTCCTTGCTAATAGCCTGTTAATCATGTCTTGGTCCATGTTTGTTGGAAGCAACATGTTCTAGTGAACGAGATGCTGAAAGGGAAGCAAGAGCTTTGGATTAGATTTCCAGCTCTTTCCTCTGATCACTCTTGGTCTGTTTTTCCTTCTACTGACTGCTAAAATCAACATGCTTGTGTTATACATAGGGGGGCCCCACTCTCGTATTGAGCCTACTTGTATCACGCTTACATTGCAAGTTTGCAGGTGATCTTGACCATGGGTTACAGGGAATTTCAGTAGATACCACTAATGAGCTTGAACATCCTGTCAATCATTCTTCAGCCACAAATCCATTTAGTCTTCCTGTGCAGAGACTCTTGTTCTCTGCAGTAATATAATTGGCTATATATGAAAAAAAAAGGACAAAATTTCAATGTTTAAAAGCTAATGTCCCAGGATGATACTAAAGTGAATAAACAGAAACATAACCAAAATGTACCAAAGTTTGTACACTTTCACTGGAATATAGTGGTTTTGTTCTTTTTTAATGCATTATAAATAACAAAAGGGTCCTTGCATTGAAACGTGTGATAATGCAAATGAGAATGATGAAATTTCTGTATTTTCTTGACTATTTATTTATTTTTTAACATGGATCAGCTATGAAGGAGAACAGGATGCCAGTGTCCCTGTATGTATGTTTTCACTACTGTAATAACTACAGTTTAAACTGTCACCTTAGGATAAAACCTGTTTTGTGTCTTCAGGGAAGCAAAATTCAGCAGTTTGTTTTCACACAGCAAATTATTGCTTTAAGGGATAACATTAAGTATCAAGAACCCTAACTGATGACTAATTCCTTATTTCATTACTTTGTAGCTTTCGGGATTCTGCCTGGAAATAATCCTCAAACTTGATGGGGATTTGGAGTCAGAACTGATAAAAAGGAACACCAAAGATTGTTCAGATAAAGTATGCTGGTGAAAAGAGTTGCCTCTGCAGTGCTACAGCACATGGTAATCACAGCAAAGCTTTCACTGGCATAATCGTGAGTATTTAAAAAACTGTATTGTAGGTTGGACACATTAATATCTTAGGACTGAACATATAACACCAGATTTTCGAACCTGTTGTTCAGCTTATAGTAACTGATTGATGCTTCACTCTTTTAAAGGTGTTCAAGAAAAAAAAGTCAAAGTTGCATGAAACTGATTGCAAGAAAGAATATAACACACTATTATACTACAGGCTTCACAAAACTCTTTAAATCTGGCACCACTTTATTTTCGCTGCTTTATTAAATGTTTTACAAACACCAAGAAATTAAACAGTCTATGTCTTAAGCAGTTACACCAGCGTGGATGATGTTCTTCCTGGCATGCAGCACAGCTTGTTTGCACAAGCATGTAATGTAGCCATTTCCTACACATATGCTCATGCTCCATTGAGACACCTGTGTTGGGCAGAAAAGAAAGTGTCAAAGGCGCAAGAGACAAATTCTTAGTTTGTCTCCTACCGCCTCCAGCACCATTTCCATTTAGTGAGATACAACAGTGGTAAATCATATCTATCTTTGACAAATGCAAAGTAAGTGACTGGATAGTGCTAAGAACTTAAACTCTACTAGTGAAAAACAACCAGGAACGCAGAGGAGCGTAGAAGGGGTCTTTCTCTGCTGACTGTGATTTCATCCCATGAACAGTAAGCCTTAAATAGGTTCTTCATGTAATGATTTTAGTCCTGTTCCCTGCTTGCTATGAACAGGCTGATTTTTTCTGAATTTGTGAACTGTTTGCAGCTGTTGAACAAAGGCTGCACCCAGTACTAAACAGAGTCATCAGCTAAATATTCACCTACTTATGTGACACCCTTAGCTGGTGGTTTGTTTAGGAGCTGTTCACAAAAGCTGTTCATTCCCTATTTATGACATGAGTTGCAGGACTAGCTGGCAAAGCTGTAAAGTATGATTAATGCAGCTTCAGCATTTGCAGTGCCTTGCCCCTTACCCTGTTGACCAAAGAAGTGAAGAGAAATGTAAAGGTGGAGTGACAGCTTTCATTTAAATTTATTCCTGTCAGATTATGTCAGTCACAGCTGCCAGACTGTTTTGAAAACATTAAGGGAGAGGTAGTCTAAAATTGAGTTATCCATGGTGTTGCATGATAGCATGTCTAGGAATATCAAGTTTTTGAATTCCAGGAAACCATTTTATGTTACATCAAAACAGCAGTTTCTACAAAGTTGAACAAAAGGGCTGGGGGGTTTATTTGTTTGTTTGTTTTAGTCTTTATAAAAAGAAAGCAAGTATCTAGGCTAAAGGATAAGGTGAAAGAAGGTGTTGAGAATATGCTTCAGGAGGAAATACAAATAGAAGGAAATCTCTTATCTTACTCTGTTGACAGCAAGCAGAACCAAACCCTTTATCTGAATTGCTTAAATGTAAAGAAAAAACCATGGTACTAAGCACAAAGAATGAATATGTCTATTGAGATTGTTAGGATCTAGTGTTTCTTCAAAGTTAAACAATTTGTAGCAGGAACAGCAGTGGGTGTTTTTCTCTCTGTGTAGTTCAATGAATTAGCAAGAGAAAGATCAAAGATGCCTCTGTCATCCAGGATTCCTATCTTGTGTCATTTTTCACTGGCAGCAGCTGTTAGAAAAGGGAAGGCTAGGAGAAAGCAAAGAGCAAGGAAATGGGGAAAGAACAAAGTAGAAAGGCTAAAAAAGGAAAGAAGGGGATTAAAAGATGGGAAAGGAAAAAAAGATGGATCAAATGGAAGAAGATTAACAGGTGGAGCCACAGCAATACGGGTCTGCCAAAACACCCATTTTCTAAAGCTATTTTTAACAGTGTGCTGAGCTTGCATCTTGTCTTGTGTGATTTTAACACTTTTTTGGATTGTTTCTTGGGGGCTTGGAGGCTTTCTACAGAGCTCAGTGGAGCCACAGGGATAGGCAGTAACTCTCATGAGTTCACAAACATCTGATCACTAGAATTTAATTCTGAGAGGTTATTACAACATGAAGGTGTGCTTCAGAGTCCTCTGGTTCCTTACAGGAACCTTACTAAAATACTATGTGCATGGGCAGAACTCAAGCCAAAACCAGGTCGTATCTGTAAGAAGTATTTATTTCTGTATGCCCTTGTTTAGCTTGTAATATGCTGTTGTAAAATTGCATATAACCTGGTGAGAAAAGCACATTTCACTGTGGGTGCACATAGTAACAGAAGGCCAAAAACCGGTATAAGCAATCTAGGTGGCAAAGCCCTACCCTAGTTAGTGTTAAAGATACCCAGTGCCCCAAGAGTAGGATTGCTGTACCAAATGTCAATAGCTATGATACAGTAAGTCATTTTGGGGAAACAGAAGAGCATCTCTCCAACAGGTACAGATACAAACACATGCAAAAGCCCTTCTTAGATATAACAATCTGAACCCTCCCCTCACCCAACCCCAGGGTCCCTTTTGTCCTCTGGACTGGTGAAAATGGCTTTTTCCTTTTGTTTAATACAGTGAATGCAGAACAGGTGGCAATTGTGCCCAGTCATGGGACTTGATTGCTGCTGATTGACTTTTTATCCTCTGTCTATTTTACTTTTATGAGTAGTCTGCACAAATTTGCCTAAGTATTTTTTTCTTTTAATCACATAAAATTGTAAGTAAGGACAAATCACAGGAGGGAGGAAATTTTGCCTCATTTAAGGCTAATTTTCTATACCAAAGACAGGAATTACAGAATTTAATAAATTCCTGTGATTTCACTTGAGCTCCTGTCACTAAATTTCTGTGGCTAGCTGTTGCACAGGTTTTATGCATGAAGTGAGTGGCAAGGGAAGGGCTAAAGTGGTGAGCCCTGAGGGTCCCCAGCTGGCCACTGTGATTGCTGGGTGGGGCAGGAAGGAGCTGAGCCTGGTGGGAGCAGGGAATGAGTTACTGCCTTTTCTAGCAGTGAGGATAGCCAGCACTCAGGAGAGCCTCTGGCTGGGTGAGCCGAAGTGGGACCTTGTTTCTGAGGGAAAGGGGGAGCTTAGCTGTACCTGGAAGCCTCCAAGAACATCTGTGTCTTTTGAGGCCCTGCCCCACAGTACAGGGTAAGTGCAAAGGCAATGATTTCACTGAGCCGTAGGCAGACTGGAGTAGCTTTGCTTGTTCCTTGTGTTCTTTGGTTGTGGAAAAATGAAATTTGTTATGTGACTCTCATGGTAGGAGGGAGGTGGACTTGTGTGTAGAAGTAGATGAATCCAAGCAGTTGCAATCAGCCCAACTGAACAGATCCAGGCTTTTGAGGAAATTCATAGGACTCTTGCATCAGGTACTGTACTGGAGCTGCAGGCTACATGTCTCACAGCTGTAGTAATTGGGGAGTGGCTGTCTGACCTGTTACCACTTGCAGGTACAACTAGCCAGGCTCTGCCACATACCCTGCTAAGGGCTCAGCAAAGGTGAAAGCTGGTATCAGTTTTTTCAGGTGTGCAAATGGAGCAACAAGTTCCAGTCCAGGTTTGAACTTGGACTCTGGTGGGGGGGATGGGGAACAACGAACTAGAAGAAAGAGAGAAATTCGTCGTAATAAAGCATGGAGCCTGTTGTCTGAAGGGTGGACCTGTGCATGTTTGGCTGTGAGTCCACACGTGTATAGCAGTATGTTAGGAGTTGGTACTTGGAATACAAAAGCTGATGGCTTTTTGCTTTGGAGTCTTTATCGTGAGTCTATCATCAGCTCAATTTCACAGGAGATAAGCCTGTGAATAAGTCATTTTCTCATAGAATACAATCAGATGAGTCTGGCATTATTCACCATTGGTAAATCCATGCCTTGGCTTATTACCAAGTAGAAGTGGTAATTACTTGCATGAAACACCCACTTCAAGTAACTGAAGGGAGTTTATACCAGTTTTATGAGAGGAGAGAAGCTGCTTTTTCTGTATTCTAAACTGCTTGGTCACTTCAGTATTACGGTTATCCTCCCCCCACCCCCCTTTTTTTTTTTCTGTTTTTGTGTTTGGTTTTGTTGTGGGGTTTTTTTGTTGTTGTTGTTGTTTTTTGTTTTTTGTTTGTTTGTTTTTTTTGTGGGGGTTGTTTAAGAATGGAAGTAGCTCCTCTTTAACATGTAAAAGTTTTATTATTTTCAGAGAAATTATATGTAAGCGCATGCAAGAGAAAGAGGATTCTTCATGCTACTGCATAATCTGACAAGTTTTGTGGTTAGATATGCTGTTTCTGTTCATTGTTGGACTGGAATGTGGTGTGCTAACCAGAAAGTAATCATCTTCTACGCAGAGAGTTTTCTGGGAGTTTCAACTGTGCCAACTCTCTTCCTCCAGGGCTCTCATCATTCAGGTGCCTGTGTGCTATGTGAAAGAAATAGGCATTTTGGCTTTTGGAAGGTCCATCTTTTGCTTAACTCAAAGCCTTGGAACTGTGATTCAATAAATAAAAGGAGCACACAGTGAGACTGTACTGAATGGCATCCAAAAAAGGTGGTTCTCGATTCACAGAAAAGTGCTCAAACAGGAGCCAAAACATAGCACTGCACCAGCTACTAGGAAAAATATTAACTCTATCCCAGCTGAAACCCGGACAGTATCCACCCGTTATTCCATAGCATTCATGTCATGCCAGGTCTCACACTTTTCACCATTACCTTTCCTGTCTTCTTGAGATATATATGTATATAATACACACATATTGTATATATATGTAATATATACACATGTATATATAAGATATATGCATATATATCTATAATATACAATATATCTATCTATATACACACACAGAGATACAATTCCCATAGCCTATGGACCATCCCTACAAATGTTCATTGAGTTCATTCAGTCTATGACATGGGGCTCCATCTGTCGTGAGTCTCTCTGGGCAGGAAAGATGGATGGTGTGTGGTGGTGGATTGTTGCATGCTGAAGCTTATTCCGATTCCATCACTGCTGTGCTTGTCCAGTTTTATCGAAGTTCATTCTTCATTAATGTGGTGATCAAAAGTGAGTCAGATTCAGATCCTCAAATCCAGAGCAGTGGAGATGGGTACCACGAGGCATCCAATGCAGTGATGGGTGTATGGCCACAATGGAAGTGATAATATCCAGTGTACACAGCATCATACAGTTCAGTTCAGTGGCTATTCTCACGCAAGATTAAATCCCCTTGAGGCACACACTGGACTTCCCCATCCTCCCACATTACCCACCAAGTCCACCCAGGTCCTTGAGTGAAAGCAATCCCACAAGTGGGTTTACCTTTTCCCGAGGCAGGAATAACCCAGACTGTTTTCCCCAGCAGATAGATTCTTTGATAGTTTGGTGTACAGCGGGGCCTCTTCAGCACATGTCACCTCCTCTTCTGGTGACATTCCAAAATCTTTGCCCTCTGGCCAGTCCATGGTGACTGGGATTTCCTGTTCGAGCTCATTGTGTGCTACTCCCTGTAGCATGAGTTGCATGATGTGTAGGGGAGAGACTGCCTTTGAACATCCGGCCCAGCACAGGCAACCCGGGTGCCAGGAGGAGCTGTGCTTCAGTGCCAGTTGGCTTGAACCCCTTCATAGGCTGCCAGTATCTCCTTTTCAGTGGGAGTGTAGCTGGCCTCGGATCCTCTGTATCCCCAACTCCAAAAGCTGAGGGGTTGACCATGAATCTCCCCTGGAGCTTTCTGCCAGAGGCTCCAGGTAGGATCATTCTTCCCAGCCACAGTGTAAAGCACGTTTTTCATGTCTTGACCAGTGCGGGTTGGTGGGGACTGGCGGTGGGGATGCTGCCCTCCATGGCTGCCCTTATTTTGCTGGAGGCCACCTGCGTCCCATGGGCGCAGGGGAGCTGTGCCACGGGTGGGAGCAGCGCCACAGAGGGGAGCTGCAGGAGCTTCCCTGGGGCCCCGAGGGGCCTGCACCCCTTCTGCCAGCTGGTGGGGGACAGGCTGGTCCTGGGCAGGCTCCAAGGACACTGGCAGCCCTGGTACAGAGGGTAGCACATGGGTAATGATGGGAGGCGGCATGGCCAGTGCAGTGGAGGTCAGACCAGGCACTTCCAATGGCATTGGCAGCTGGAGGGGAAACTTCTCTGTTGGAAGAAGCAGAGAGAGGTGATGGGGTGAGCAAATGGCAGACAGAGCCAGCTGGGGGTTACCTGGAGGGCAGGGACCCCAGGAGGAGCGGGAGCTGCTGCTGTACCTGTCATGACCGTTGGTCAGTGTCAGTTGGGCTTCTTGGGCCAACTGCACCTCTCCAGCAGGTTCCACCGCAATGTTCCATCAGTCCTGGCTGTTTCAACAGCCTTGTGGCCAACGGACCCCAACAGCCTCGCCTCGCAATGGTTTCCTCCCCTGCTGGTGATTCCCTGTCCTAAATCATGGTTTCCTTGCCTACGATGGTTTCCCATCTCAATGGTGTTTCTTGGGGAGGTGAATTTCATGTCCAAGGGGAAGGGATTTGGATAACTTTCTTACCTTTCTTGAAAACTTCTTCCACTGTATCGCCCCACACAATGGTGCTGTCAATGCATTGCAGGTTTTCTGGAGTTTGCCCCTGTTCTAGTGCAGTCTGGATCAGCCCATGGCTGTTTTTCACCCCTGGGGCCGATGATTCCAAGTGTACTGGACACCCCTCTAAGTAAAAGCAAATTGTGGCCTGCACTGTGCTGCCAAAGGGATTGAGAAAAATGCATTGGAAATGCCAATTGTGCGCTCGTGTTCTAGTGCAGTCTGGATCAGCCCATGGCTGTTTTTCACCCCTGGGGCCGATGATTCCAAGTGTACTGGACACCCCTCTAAGTAAAAGCAAATTGTGGCCTGCACTGTGCTGCCAAAGGGATTGAGAAAAATGCATTGGAAATGCCAGTTGTGCCATCCCACTTGGCTGTCTTTGCCTCCAGTTCATATTGAAGTTCCAGCATGTATGATACAGCAGCACTCAGTGGTGGCGTTACTTCAGAGGAGGGCCACAAGGATGATCAGTGGGCTGGTACACCTCCTGTATGAAGACAGGCTGAGCAAGTTGGGGCTGTTCAGCCTGGAGAAGAGAAGGCTGCGTGGAGACCTCATAGCAGCCTTCCAATAGCTGAAGGGTGGCTACAGGAATGGCCGAGAGGGAGTCTCCATCACGGGCTGTAGCAATAGGACAAGGGGTAATGGGTTTAAGCTAAAACAGGGGAAGTTCAGGTTAGATATAAGGAAGAAGTTCTTTACTGTGAGGGTCGTGAGGCACTGGAACAGGTTGCCGAAAGAAGTGGTAAATGCTTCATCCCTGGCAGCGTTCAAGGCCAGGTTGGACAGAGCCTTGGGCGACATGATCTAGGGTGTGGTGTCCCTGCCCCTGGCAGGCTAGATCTTAAGGTCCTTTCCAGCCCCAACCAGTCTATGATTCTATTTAAACCTTCCTACATCATACAATAGGAATGCTAAGTAGCAGGAAGGGGAGTGCTTCAGGGACAAATATATGATCCTTAAGATGTTTCTTAAAAAAATAAACTCTGAAAACTTTTCATGATATGATTGATACTTTCATTGTTTAAGAAGTGTTATAATTGCCCAAAAATGGAAAAGTTTTGGTTTTGGAATATGTTATGAAAAATGCCAAGAAAAAAGTTAAAAATGTGAAGGATTTACCTTTTATTATTGGCTTTCCTCTGGCCTTCGTAAAAATCACTGAAGTTACCTTGTCAAGTCAGACAGAGAGGTACATCCTAGACTTGAAGACACAGGAGGTCCTGCCTTTGGTTCCCTGCTACTCGATTCTGAAGGTACTAGAGTTCAAACAGTGTGGACACATCGCTGTTGGAGTGCTTCACTCATTAGGACTGAATAAGATTCTAACCTTTATCTTGAATATACAGCAGATGCAAATGAGAAGTCATAATGTCGTTGAGACAGTATTAAAGGTAAGCAAAAAAAATTGCAACGAAGAATTAGTTTTAGATATTTACCTGCTTTTTCTACTTCACGCTTTATTTCCTACCTCTTGTTTTCCAGTTCTTCTGTAGTCAGGTTTTTTTCACATTATGGTATTCGAATCTAAGATTTTTTTAATTTTGTGAGTGAAATTCTATACTATTCAATTACAGAAGCTTCAGTAAACAAAATTTATAGCTTGTTAATTGTTTCTCCTTGATCTCCTACTCTTGCGATAGATTTTAAAAACAAATTAATACTATCCTTATAAGTAATAAGGTCAAAACTCTGTGAAATGGTGGTGGCAGTATTATTAGGTTAAATCTGCGACAGCTGTTTTGTCTCTGTGTGAAGTTGCGGGGTAAGCTGAACTAACCTTCACCCTGAAATTCTTTCACCTCTGAAAAGCAACCAGCTACAGAGGCACTGGGGACAGAAAGAATAATAAGTAATAACTATCTGTTATTGATAATAATTATTAACAAGCAGTAGTTATATTTATAGTAAAACAGCGTATGTTTTGTTACTTTGAGTTTCTTTGCTTTTCCTTCATTATCAAACAGAAAGACAAATTGTTTTTTTTTGCACGGATTGGTGCCTCCCCCACTTTCATAAAAAACTGCCAAAGCTGTATTTATTTCTTTCTTTCACCTGTTTGTAATCAGAGGGACTGTCCTCTAATCTGCTTAATGATGCTGTGGTAGACTTGCAGAAGTAATTATTGGGTACTGCGTTTTCACGCATCATTCTCAGCACCTGAGAGGCTTCAGTAGTTCACTCTTTTTAGAATGACAAAGACATTATGAATTTTTACCTGCACTTCTGTTTTGTCTTGCTAATGAGGAAGTCAGAGGAGGAAAAAAAAATTAATAAATCAGTTTACAGAACATTGATCAAACAGAATACACAAGCCAAAGAGCTGAATTGTGAAAGATTGTTTGCTTGACCTGTTTGAGAACTGCCAGTACCTTACACTATGATTTAAATAAAACATGTAGTCTAGAAAGGAAAAGATAATTAGGAGACAGAAGGAGCGTTGGTAAGAACCCTGTCTGAAAAGGAAAAAAACAGGAGAGCAAGTGCTGTACTTAACATCAATGCCTAAGAGGCTTATGGTATGGAAAACCAGTGATGATTTTTGTGTGTGTGTTTTTTAGTCTAATTCACTAGTGGAATTTATCATACCTTGTTTCTCATGTATGAATGTCTGTTTCAAAACTTCAGATTTCCAGTATGATTTTAATTAGCATAGTAAAATTCCGATGAGGTTGCACAGTTTTGAAGTCTGTAACTTCTAAGGACTGTTCACCTCTACTGTGTTGAATAGATTAAGTATGCTATAATGAAGTGTTATGAGGGTTACTTATTTACTCTATTTGTCTTTTAAAATACATCACAGTTGTGTAGTAGATGACTAATCAGCATGTGTTGATTGTTTCTGCATTGCATTGAAAGAGCAACCCACTGGAATATATTATTAGAATGTCCTTAATATTTATTATAAATGCAATATTCCATCATAATCTCCTTTGGTGATAAGCAAAAAGTGAAAAGCAGATGCTGTATTATGGGCTCACAAATTGCAAGCTTTTGATTTTATATTTGAGAGGTTTTGTCATTTGTTCCCTTCTGGAATCATGTGATTGGCATGATTGATAGATTTATTCTAAGCTTTCTTGCTTCATTATTGAGTGTAGCGTAATTAAAAAGAAGCCTCCAGAGACACATATGCTCTTGGACAGTATATTTAAAAGTCTCGTTAAGACATCTGCTCTTTAAAAAAAAGGGGAAAAAAAAAATTCTTCTGGCCGAAATCCATGGCAATATTTGCCCTGCAGTACATGCTGAAGTGTTAGCCTTTGTAGGTGTGAGATTTGGTGAAGTCTGAAGCTCTGGAATGAATTAGTATAGTATGCTTAGTGACATTCCTTTCATGAATGAGTGGGCAGCAGCCTGGAAAACTTGATGAGTTAAAGGGAAAGCATGAATGGTAGCATGTTGCACGTCATAGGAAGTTATAGCCCATGTTTCTACATATAAGGCCACAGTTCCGGTAGAAGGAGAGTATCTGCAGAAAAACATTACAAAAAATAACCCGTCATTGAATCTTTGAGCATTCCCAGATTACATCTGTACATTTTCCAACAAACAATTGGCCTACATGTTTCCCTGAAATATGGAGATTGTTTGGGTATGCGGTCATGCCTTGGCTGATAGAAGGCTTCCTGTGAAATGTGTAGATCATCAGTACTGAGATAACAAAGAAGAAAATCTAAAACGATTAAAGTTAGCTATGTAAAAATACTTGTTCTTCCAAACAGGACATCTCTCTAGAGCATGAATGCATTTATATACAATATTACAGCTGTTGTACTGGATTGGAAATCATTAGTGATGGAGGAACTGGCAAGAATAAAAGGAGAACAGTAATGTTTTGATGACTGCTTGTCATTTGTAAGTACCAGCTGCATTTCCTTTTCCTTCAGTTATATGTGTTTTCCAAATGGACTAGTTAAATCCCATCTCTCTGCAGTCTGATCATCTTAAAGTTTTTTTCCTAGAGCTGAGCTAATAAACTGATGACCTCTGCCTAGCTCTTGGTCTATTCTGGAAGGAACTGCTGTTCTTGTCAGGCTCAGAAGAAGGGGATGACCAAAAGTTGCCAAACTCTGCTTTTAACCCCAGAGGCAAATATCTGTCTGCTTAGAAATGACAAATGCAATGAGATGCTGTGGGGAAAAGTGTTCTGTGGCTTGCTGTGCTGCCTCTACAGAGGACTTCACTCTGCAGTGTTGGTATTCTAGAATATGTAATTAACTATTGATTAAGTGAGAGATTACTCATGTAAAACAGAAGAAAATATTAGTTGTGGAGTCCTTTGGATTTAAGTGTTTTAGCTGAAGCCAAGTAAATAGACTAGCAGTGGAAATAGGCTGCGGTAAATTCTTAGCCACCACATTTGTCACCCCAAATGTCACAGGAATAAGTGTGTTGACAGATGAGCTACAGAAAATCTTGCTTGGTGGTTTGAAAAATTAAAGCTCTGGTGCTCCCACTGCCTGCTGGAGGTTACCATTTCCATAATAGGGTCAGTGGGAGAGAATGATCTAGTTCTACAACTTGGAGGAAACAGCTAGACTTTGTAGTGGGAAAGCTGAAGTGTGTGCTCATGTTCTGTCCCACTGCTTGCTGTGGATGGGGCTCCGCTTGACGGAGCTCACCTGTTCATGTATTAAGACTAAGAAACCCTTACTGTGATTACTTGGATGTTTGTCAGTCTGTGTTAAAGTCTGGTCCAGAAAAGCATTCCTGATTAAAATGGTTCTCCAGCTAGTACCCATCCTGTTTGAATCAGGTTGGGTGGTATTGTATATTTAACCAAAGTCGGGCTAAATTGCTTTTCTGGCACAGTGCCTAAATTTTACTATTGTATTTAGTAATACCAGTGACTAAATAAAATCAAATTCTTCACTGTGCAGCACAGCTGCATGGTTTCATGGATGTTTTACAATGTGACTTTGCTGGGAAATTATGCTCCTGAAATAGAAATCCTACCAAACAGCTGAAAATATATTTCAGTTAGTAAAATGAACATGATTTCAAAGAACAGAAGTGTACAAATGCAGCAGCTCAACATGTAGCATGACCTGAAGTAGTAAAACTTTTGACTGACCATTTGAACTTTTAAAGTATCTCTATCAACCTTGATTAGAGAAAACTTGCTGCTGTGATATAGGTATGAGATGGTGAAGAGCTACTTTTCTATTGAAAATTAGAATCTTCAGACTGCATTTGTCTTTTATTCTCTAATATTCACATCCTATGACTTCTGTATTTCAGAAGAGTAGTATGGTGAAAAGAATCTACTAACTTGTTCACCATATATCTTTGTGGTTTGCATAATGTTGCAAATGTGGAGCTGCTTGATGAAAAGGTTCATAGCAATTTATTAAAATATGGCTTAATAGTAGCAAAATGCTGTGATAAATCAGGTCTTTTTGCTTTCAGCTTTATTTTATAGGACAATGTTTTTTATTTAAGTGGTAAGTGTGATAACAGGACTTAGTGAATTCCAGGGTCTGGATTATTACAGCTGTGATTGTTAAAGAAACAAAATCCAAAACATCAAGAAATCCTGTATCTGAGGATAAAATTATGTTGTACAGACAACATGAACTAAAGAAACCTTTGTTTATTAAATAAAAAGGCAAGGCAGTGAATTGTCACAAACATTTTTCTCTTTGGTTCTGCTTATTATTAATGGCTAAGATTAGTCAGTCCTGAACAGGAAGAACTTTCCCCATACATGGTTTAAACTGCTGAATATGTTGACTCATCTGTGTTGAATGCATCATTCCATGACTTATCCATGTTATATATAGATATATATTCGGGATTCCTGATGCGTGAATAAACATTAATGAACTCATAATTAAAGGTTGTAGTGGGGGAAAGGAAGTGTCACAATTATTGTCTGTAGGACCTGGACTTCACCTGTGGGTGGCCACATCATAAAAATTTGAGTATAAATAACCAAGTTATTTTGGGGGAAATTTGCTTGGTTTTATTTATCAAAAGAGTCCATTTCATACTAACGTTCTCAAAGCCATTGCTTTCCTTCCACTGCCTCCTTGCTCCAGGATAGCTTAGAGCTAAGTCATATAATGAATAAAGGATGCAGTTACCTTTATTCTAGTGAGATTAACTACTAGCAGTGTACACAGGGCTTTCAGGATCGCCATAGGGTGAGAAGCATTTGTGAGACTTTTTCAAATTACTAGTTTAATTTTTGCACTTCAGAAAGAATTTGTGTGGTAATATGGGTATAAAAACCGACTGACTTGCTCTGTAGCCAACTATATCTATATGTCTTGTACTTTATGCTGTAACTGATGCTGTGTCAGTTCCCTTCTCTGAAGTACCTCACATGCTGACTTACAGCACGCAGCTTTGTTATTGGTAACTTCTCCTTTCACTAGCTATACCAGTCTTGTTTGACTTGACATCATGACAGGTGGTTGTAAAGACATCTGAGGCGACTTGCCTTTGAATGGCTATTCTTGCCTTTGCACTGGAATATGTTTGGTTTTAGTCTGTTGATTAATCTTCTGTCAGTAATATTTACTGAAGAAAAAAACCAACTTCTGAAGTTATAGACAAATGCCAAAATTCTTACAGGAATTTTAGTATACTGGATTTTTTTTTTCTTTTTTTCTCTCTGTCACATAGGAAATTAGCCTTCCAAACCAGATGGGGGATGGCTAAAACCCACTTAGTCTTCTGTCTGTGACCTGTAGTAAACTGAGGCTGTCGCAAATAGGTCGTGTTCTTTCCTGTATCCAATTCTTCCTTTTTATTCTTGCCCAATCAAGGAGTAAATAGCTTGCCCAACCAGCTATTTCCCAGAAGTGAAATGTTCTTTAATCCGATTGTGTGAACAGCATTATGATTCCATTGCCTTGTTTAAAAAAAAAAATAAATTCTGGGAGCAACTCATTAAAGAAGGTCATCAGAAGAACAGTTCCTTAGCACCCTCACTGGAGAATGCAGTCCTTCCCTGTTTGTGGTTCAGCGTGGCTGCAGGAGCCTGGCAAGCAGATGGTGTGGTGCAGGGGGTTGTCAGAGATAGAGAGGAGGCCAAGAGAGTCTAGAAAGAATGACAAAGCAGGATGAGCCAACCAAATAATTTAAAGATGTTTTACACATGCTCTCACCATGTGAGATTGTGTCATGTGTTCTCTCATGTGCTTTAACAAATAATTTGGTGAAATGGATTATTTGGAGAGACTTTAAGGGAAAGGTTTTACTGTATAAAAGGATTCTGGAACTTTGATCTTAAGTCTCCTTCTTCACTCCTTTCTTTTTCTGTGAGTTTAGTTTTTGTATGTTAAGAGCTTTGACTAAAGATGATGTGAATAATTCTTGCAAAGAGTCCAGTCTTTTGAAAAGAATAATGAAAGTCATATTTGATTTGATGACAACAGGCCCTGGCTGTGTTTAGTTGAAGTGTTTTGGTTTTCAGTGTGAGGATGAATACTTAATTTTGCTAGGATCGTTACTAAAACCACATTGATATCCAGGATATATGGTACCTGCTATCCAAGGGGCCTTGAAAAATTGATGAAATTGTTGGGCTGGTAGGAAACCACTGTGGTCTGTTTTTGTAGATGTATTGATAATTTTGTATGAGTTTTATGAAATTAGTGTTTGAAAAGCATAAAACTGGAAGGAGGAGGATGCCAGTATCTGAGGAAAACAGAAAGGTATCTTGTGTTGTATTGCATTTTGTATTTAGAGGAAATGACAGTATATTAGCTTCCCTTTAACCTTTCATCAGTCTGACCTAAATGCAGATTTAAGAGAAGCTTTTCACTTGATCAAGAGTGTTTGGCTCTCCAAATTCCATGGTAGCAAATGTCTAATAGTAGTGTGGAGAAAATGTCACTATGTTCCTTCTTGTTTTAGAAAACAAAGCCAACAATCTGACATATGCCAGGTACATATCTGGGCAATACTGAATGTGTTGCTGGTGCAGTATGATAGTAGCCAGGAATGTGATAGGTGCGTCAGTCATTTCTTTTGTGAGTCAGTTTACAATATACAGGAATTGATTGTCAGTTGATGCAATAAACTGTTTTCTAGTACAATGCTCTTCACGCTTTCTGTTGTGTTGCATTTGGTAGTTGGGGGTAGGCTCCCATGAACATCCTCAGGGTTACCTTCTATTCTGGCCACTAGACTTTGTTTTTCTATGACATCCTCAACTACTCTTCCCTTCTTCACCCTGCCTCAATAACCTGTGAATTTCCGGTTTGGTAAGATTAATTTTTCTCATCTGCTAGTCTTACTGCTTTATTGTATTAGTAGCATTCCAGCTCCTCTTGCATTGTCTCCATGCTCTACAGCAGTGATTAAGAATGTCTTTTATAAGACACCTCCATAAATGACTAACATGGTAAACCACAAATCGTTTTTTTTTTCCCAGATCTTTCAGTTTTCCCATCACTTTCGATTTTTCTTCAGGACACATTAGCAGGAGCGTTTCAGAACTGGATACCTCTGAACATTGTCACATAGTACAGATCCTATGAAGACCAAATACCACTGTATTTGGAAGGAGCTTCTCCCCTCTTCAGGTTTATATTTGGGTTGTTTTTTTATTAATTTTATAAACTTGCAGTACCATTGCAAAGCACAGCTAGAGTATTCAAGGCAATCGTCACAATTGGCATGATCTTTGTATTGTTTTCTAAACATCTAGTTTCTTGGGTAACAAACAGCAAACCCACTGCATCACTTCTAAGTCTTTCTGTTCTCAGTGTTTTCTCATTTTTGGGTAAGTATGAAATCTCTCTGCACTGAAGATCTGAGTCTTTTGACAGAACTTTATCAAAGTAATGTTTGGCAGATTATTTAAATGGTGTTTCTTTTAGTTATGAAATTGCATTCATTCCTTGAAAGGAATTAAACATCTTGGAATGGGTGTCTTTCAAATTTGATCATCTTACTAGCCAATAAAAACAAGTACTTTGCCAAAATTGTTAATACAAATTAATATAAACTTTAAACAGTACTTGTGCAGAAGGTGCAGGGGCTCTTGTAGGTAGACAGTGTACTAGTGCTGAAAATGAAGATGACTGAAGTCTGAAAATACTGTCACAGAATCATGGAATGGTTTGGGTTGGAAGGGGCCATAAAGATAATTTGGTTCCAACCCCCTTGCCATGGTCAGGGACACCTTCAACTAGACCAGGTTGCTCAAAGCCCGGTCCAGCCTGGCCTTGAACACTTCCAGGGATGGGGCAACTGCAACTTTTCTGGGCAACCTGTGCCAGTATCTCACCACCCTCACAGTGAACAATTTCTTCCTAATATCTAATCTAAATCTCCCCTCTGTCAATTTAAAGCCATTGTCTAATTTAAATAGCTTAGGAATTGTGCTTGTGATTCAAGATGGCCTGATAGCCAGAGGATTTAAATGCCCTCAGTGATTCTATGCTGGCTTACACCATGGGACAATCTCCTCTAACTGTGTCTATCCTGTAACTTAATACCTAAAAAAGCAAGGACGTTACTTATAAATCTTCATGCAAAAGAAAAGGTGAAAGTAAATAGCTTAATGTAGATGAAATTTAGATAGTATTTGTTTAGATGGTAGAATACTCATCAAATAGATGATCCATGGCTTCAGTTTATTCAGTACTTTGTAGTATGCAGTGAGTTTTTGAAATGGCTGAGTGCCACAAAGAAAGTTCCTCATCAAAGAGGAACTCCAGCATTTTTAAGTAACAGCAGCAGCCAGCTCAGTGGATATAAAGCCAAACATTTCAGTATTCTTTTGGCTTTCCTTGATATTCCAGATCTGAGATCACTTTACAACAATCCATATCAGGTAGTATGCTATTCTTGTTCCTATTCTACAAACTGTACATGGCACAGATGTTAACTGATTCACTTTAGGCCATATATTAAAAGCCCAACTGTGCTCACTTCCAGTCTGAGTGGTTCTGTTATTACTCTTCAAATGTTCTTCAGCTTCTAAGCTGGATATGATTTTGGCAAACTCTACAGCAACTTCAGAACTGGATAGCATTGGCCCAATTTTCTAGAAGTGTAAATTGGTGTAGCGTGACTGAGGCATTAGCTGGTTCATTTAGGCTGTTAACTTTGTTTTTATATTCAAGGTCACATTATGCCCCTGACATTAAATGGAAATAATTACAGTAATAGAGTTGATAAGCTCTCTCCCTTGTCTGTTCCTTGCAAGATTAACAGCCATACTGCATGCACAGCATCTAGCTAGTTAATCTGTTTGTGGTGTCTGGCCACTTGCTCTATTTTTTAGGAGTTTCAGAGCAAAGAAACCCTGACAGATGATCTGAGATAGAAAGAACTAAAATCTAGAGCTTTTCTTTTATACTTTCCTTCTAGAAGCTGGCCAATTAATCTTCCTATCAAATTATCATCTTTAAAATCGTGGTTTCTTGTTATGCGTGTCACTCTGCAAAAGGAATTTAATGCCTACATCTTGCTTATACATGAATCTCAAAGAGCAACTTTTTTTTTTTTTTCTTTCTTTCTTTGTTTTTCTTTTTTGGCAGTGAGATTGCAATCTGGACCTGGATTGCAAGTGAATTTTGATGTCTTTTTCATATCAAGCCCTCTATAGAGAGTCAAACCAAAACTACTCTGTGTGTGGGTGGGTGGGAGGAAATTCACTCAAGGAAGTTCTAATCCAGTGTGGGAGTCAGGCAAGTGGGCGAGATGATCTATTTCTCCTCTTGTCTTGGCAGAATTTTGAATCCCCCATCTAAAGCTGAAGCTTTGGCTGTTCTCTCTTTTAGCTACCATTTGCTGGTTATTTGTTGCTGAGATTAAATATATTATTAATGTGTCTTTTCAGAAGAGACCTGGGAAGAGAGGTTCTGATGAGAAGGGAAGCTAATAGGAGAGAAAAAAAAGTCGTCTTCTGCTTGCCTAATTTGTTTCCATTTTCCTATATTAGTATGAAGAGTACTAGTAGGAAAAGTATTTAAAAACAGCTGCTGTCCTGTCATAGGTCAAAGGGGGAATTTGACTCAATTTCACATTTTTGCAGTGTGCTCAATGGCATTTTGATAGGCAGAGCATGAGGTGGTGAGAAACCTGGAGGCCTAGCTTGGGAGAAACAGCAAATGCTGGGGGGAAAAGAACCCCAAACAAACCCCAAAACAGGATAGAGACCTTTTTGTCTTTTTTTTTTTTTTTTTTTTTTTCATGCAAAGAAGTTTTAGTCTTTTGGAGGATTTGTAGAGGGAACATTTGAATCTGAGTAGCAATGTAAGAGGTAGCTACTGTGTAGATTTAGAAAGATGTTGGAAAAGATAGTTCTTACTATGTAAAAATATAGCAGTAATATAAAATATTTGAATAATGTAAGAATACTTATTATTTTTAGATATTTGTTTAAACATAATTGCATTAGAATTTGCTTCTCCAGTATGGGTAGCTGTGTTGTGTATAGATGTTAAATGTTTAATCATCCACAGTAAATTGAAAATGTGTAATAATGCAGTGTTCTGTTGTAAGGATGTGTAGGAAAAATCAGATTGGAAAGGATCTCAGGAAGTCTCTAATCCAATCTCTTGCTCAAAGCAGGGTCGGCTATGAGGTCAGTAATCAAGTAGTTCAGGACTTTAGCCATTCTCATCTTGAAAACATCTGAGGCTGGAGATGACACAACCTCTCTGGGAAACCTCCTGCACTGCCCAACTGTCGTCACAGTGAAGATAATCTTCCTTATATCCAGTCTGGACAGCTCTTGTTTCAAATGACACTTCTTGTCTCTTGTCCTCCCTCCATGTACCACTATGAAGAGACAAGCTCTGTCATCCTGATAATCTGGATTCCCCACTTCAGGCACTGGCAAGTTAGTTTCCCACCCCCGAAAGCCTTGTGCAGGCCTTGTTTCTTGAACAAGACTGGTTCCCTCAGCCTCTCCTCACAGGTTAAGTGCTCCGGCCCCCAACCACCTTGCTCACTCTGCTGAACTTGCTGCCATTTATCTGTCTTTCCTCTATGGCAAAGCCCCAAAAGCATTACCATAAGGACAGTAGAAAATGAGACTGTGTTTTACCAGTTACTTGATTATGTTGAATTGCGTTTCTTCCTCATTCTCTACTGATGCAGGACACCAATTGTTCCATTTATGTATTTACTTGAGCTTTGGCTTAATGGCTGTTTAGGTCCTTGTTTCTCCATTGCTTGGTTTTGACCAACAGATTGAATGATGATATAGCTCTTCAAATTAGAGATGTTGTGCTCTCTTTTCCCCTCTATGCTGGATGTTCTAAGAAGAGGGCTGGGAGGGAGATATATTATTATCCAGTACTTGGTTTACAGATGCCAGAGTTTTGTAAGAACATACATGACAATAAATACATAGCACTACTCATTTCAGCATTCTTCCATTGCAAGAAATAATTTTAGGGCACTCCAGAAAGATTTCCCTTCTGTCTCTCAATGGTGTCTCTGCTGTTAGAAGGCTTAAATTTACTGTGACAGTAAACTTTTTGTCTTTGCTGAAAAAAGTTGTAGTGTCTAGAAACTGAAGGATTTAAGAGCAAAAGAGGTATAGTATATTCATACATACATTCAAAATCTTGCAGCTTCATGTTTCATAAGAGACTTGGCCTGGAATAAATTGGGTTTCATGCTAAATGTAGGCTAGTAACTGAGTATTTTGCTCCTCCTGTGGCCTTGCCTGACTTGATCTAATATCTTATATTTTAGCTGGGTTTTTTGTGATGTAAAAAAGGGTATGCATATTTCAGTAACGCTGTCATTTGGAAACCTCGTTCCTTTATAAGCTGTTCCCTATTTCTGGCTAGGGGTTGTGGAGGGTGGGTGACACACAAGAACTTGATGATCTACACAGTACATTCTGTACTTTGAACAAAAACTGCAACAACCTTTTCTCTGAGATCGGTCTGAACTATTTCAATCAGCTATCAACATAGATTAAACAGCAGTATGGATACTCCCTTCTGAACCATCTGTATGTGTTACACTTTAATTGTATTTAAGCAATGTGGAAGATATGAAAACCCTTTTCACTTGGGATTCCCAAACGTTCAACATGTGTTTGTCTATGAATGCCACCTTTGAGATTCTGCAAGTGTTACGCTTTAATTGTATTTAAGCAATGCAGAAGATATGAAAAACCTTTTCACTTGGGATCCCCAAATGTTCCACGTGTGTTTGTCCAAGAACGCCATCTTTGAGATTCTGGAAGTGTTCCTTACAGTTGGCATTCTTGACAAACTTCATGGTCAAGAATATAGATTGGAGACTGCCTTCCCTAGGTCTTTTTAGGCTTGCACTGGCACTGAAAAGGACCTAGTCCAGCAGGAGGTTAGCAGTGGCTTGTCATACTTACAGTGTGGTAGCTGTGGTAGCTTACAGAGGCTTGCTTTTCTACTGCCTGCAAAACGGTTTTGTGGAAAAATGGGTTTTCTACATACTTTTTTTTTTTTTTTTTTTTTTTTTAAAATGTGTGTCGAGGTATTGCATTAGGAGGTTTAATAGTATTTGTGATTGAAGTGTCCTTCCTTCAATGTTACAGCAGTAATGTTGCCCTTTAGAGACAAATGCAAGAGAAGCATTTCCTCACTGCTCTCCAGCATGCAACCAAAGGTATTTTCTGGGAAACTCTTGTTGCTAGCAGCTAGACTGTGTAGAGGGCTTTCACGCTCAGCTCCTGAGGGTAAAACCAGGAAATTTTGGTCCAGATAATGCTGAGTTAAAAAGGAGTGCATGGTAAGGAGTGAAGCAAAGTGAAGATTTTCTGTGGGTCTTACCTCTATGTGCTGAAAAAGAGACTCACAATTTGCTTGTTGAACTAATGGACCTTTGGCTCCATAACAGCAGTAACTTCCCATGACTTGTGTAAAGGCCTCTGAGCCTTCACTTCTCCTTTCTGAGAACCTCTTATTGATTATCCTAGTAAAAGATGAAAACAGCACTAACAAAACTGAAAAAAGGAAGCTACTGATAGTAAAAAAAAGACAAAAGTATAATTAATTGGTGTGATTCCTTGCAAAATACATGCGCATTATGAATTTATAAATTTAAGACCTCCTTTCCCATTTCTGATCGCAGCAATACTACAGACTACTTTTAATCTGTATTTGTCAAAATCCCTAAATTACAGCTTCAGAATACATAGTATGACACTGTAAAGAGTTAAAAAAAAGAAAAAAAAAGAGTTTATTAAAGACATCTGGCTTCTTCCTGATAGAGATTGCTAACCCTAAACATGCAATAGCCATAGTAAGAATAATGTAAGAATAATTTATGACCACCTACCTCTATCAATTGTGAAATGGGGTAAGAAAAAAGATATTTCACCAAGATAGTACAAACTGCTGCAAAGTACAAAGACAGTATGAAGAAACTGGCTTGGGAAAGTTAGGAGCAGCTCAAATTTTCCAACTCCTTAACTAGGGAGAACTAATTTTTCTTTTTTATTTTTTTTTTTTTCTCCTGTACTCCAGTTTCCGCCTTTCCAGGAATGCTCTGTAGTACAGAATCCAACAGAAAAGAAAGAAAACTGTTATTTTGGGGGGGGTTTGGTTGTTTGGTTTGGTTTTTTTTTTGGTTTTTTTTTTTTTGTTTTTTTTTTTTTTTGTTTTTTTTTTTTAAGAATTTGGGCAAGTCTGTATGGTAGCTATTTTAAATATTTGAAAAATAGAATCATACAATAGTTATGGTTCCTTAAGATCTTCTAGTTCCAACCCCCCTGCCAGAGACAGGGACACCTCACCTTAGATCATGTCGCCCAAGGCTCTGTCCAGCCTGGCCTTGAACACTGCCAGGGATGAAGCATTTACTACTTCTTCAGGCAAACCTGTTCCAGTGCTTCACCACCCTCACTGTGAAGAACTTCTTCCTTATAACCAACCTGAACTTTCCATGTTTAAGTTTAAACCCATTACCCCTTGTCCTATCGCTACAGTCCATGATGAAGAGCCTCTCTTCAGTATCCTTATAGGCCCCCTTCAGATATGGGAAGGCTGCTATGAGGTCTCCACACAGCTTCTCTTCTCCAGGCTGAACAGCCCCAACTTTCTCAGCCTGTCTTCATACAGGAGGTGCTTCAGACCCCTTATCATCCTAGTGGCCCTTCCCTGGACTTCCTCCAACAGCTGCGTGTCCTTATGTTGAGGACACCAGAACTGTACACAGTAATGTCGTCAGGAAGCAGCTGCATGGCAGAAAATATCTTCCTTACATGTTTAAGTTTTCTAGGCTTAAATCTTGCAAGCATAATTCTGCAAGACTACTGACGTGATGTAACCCACTCAGACTTTTCATCTTGCTTTGTAGATACAGATAGGCAAGATGGCTCAATAGGTGTATCAGTTGCTTATGTGTCTTGAGAAGAAACCAAATCTAGACGTAGCTCCTATGAGACCTAAAGACTGATTGAAGATATAAATTAAAATTCATCTTCAGTAAATATTGCAGGATCTGGCAGTCAGTTGCTTTTAAGTAGGAAATGTATTCTGTAAAAACAGGATATTTACAATGAAAATGCTGTTAAAAGTAGTTTTGTGTGGTGATGGTTTGTGGTGTGTGTGGTTTTTTATTCGTAGGTGGGCAATGTTGCTAAGACCAGCTGCAGGTAGTTGTAGAATGGTGACCTTGAATCTTATGGAAACCTGATGCCTGTTTCCATGCCTTTTCCCATCTTGTCATCGGTTGCTGGAGTATTTTCCTCACTCTCTTTAAAGAAGTTTAATTTTGATAGAATTCTTCTCCAAGCAGCCCTTAGCTTTGGGGGCTCACAGGGCCCCTGGTGTAACTCTCAGATTAGGAGAAGGTTTAGTGTTCCAAGAAAGCCAAAAGCTACAGAAAAAGTCTACCCCACGGGTTGAAATTTAGGCCACAGGCTCCAGAACCACTGAGGCACCTAGCACAGAAGCTGTTCAAACTCCAAAGTGGTAAAGCAGAAAAATATATAAATATAGTTGAATACTGACAATAGTGGGAAAAAAATTGCCAAGCAAAAGAATGTGCATGAAGCTGGATGTATGTCAAGAAAATATCGTGTTAAATTACATCTGACAGCAGAAAAAAATCTCCACATATGATGAAATTTGGAGTTGTTAGTGTAAATTGGTACAGCTCCACTGATTTCACTAAACTCACTCATTATGCTAACTGGCTTTGCATAAGTAATTGGCTTTGCATTTGTAACTGTGTTACAAAATGTTAATTGCATATTTAAAATTGAAGCACACTGTTAGTGGAAAATCTGAACAGCTTTTTTGTTGTCCTCTTTCTCTTCCTCCAAAATGCTAGGATCTGAAGTAATGCTGTTCTAATGAAAAATTGAGTACCATGTTAAATTTTAGCATTGTCTGTGGACAAGTTTTGATTAAAGCCACAAACTGAGCATGTACAGCCCTGCAGAGGCCCCGAGATCAATAGCAGTAAGAGACTGCAGCTTCAGAGATGGAGTTCCTGAGGAGCTCTTCAGCCCTGTCTTCAGAGGTGGCAGTTTCTGTATCAACAGCCATTTCTTGTAAATACTGGCATACACCTCACTGCTGTAGGTGGTCTGCAGTTCTCAGAGTGGAGCTGTCACAAAAGCATTGCTTCAAGTATAAAGAGAGCACATAGTGTATTAAGTGTTCTTGGATGTGGCTGTATTCTCAACCTTTCAGTGACTTTCAGTGACTTTCAAATACATTATACCCAGATCAGGCATGGTGCCTGCATAGTCCTTGAAAACGACCCTGTAGAAACTCCTGATGATAGTTTTTAGGGAGATTTTATTGAAATGTTTTCGTAACCTCTTTTAAAAATTATTATAAGTAAAATAAAATTTAAAATAGAACTTAAAAAAAGCTCCCGATCCCCTATGTTACTGGAAATGGTATGATAGCATTGGGGTAGTTCAGGTAGTAGTATTTTCTCAGAAATTTTATAAGCAAGGATGCTTTCTCAGTGTTCACAGATGCTAAAAGTAAAAAGCCCTTGTTTCATTATCATTAAATGCAACAGACTGTAACCTGACTTTTTTTATTACACAGAGAAATTTAATCTAAACAATGCAAGTAACAAAAAACGTGCATAGAATACTTCATGTACTAACAAGTGAAGACAATATAGGAAAATTCCAGATAGCCAAACAGCAGCTAGCAGCTAGTAATACTGTTGCTAAAATAGTGCTGAGCCCCACTGCTCTTTTATAAGTTTATGACTGAGTAAATAATAGCGTGTGCTATGAGAAGCATAGTGTGTGCACACTAAATGACTATTACCAGGCATACAGGATTGCAGGACAAAATCACATTGATTGACATTTTACGACTAGAGTAACCCCAAGCCCTGATAGAACACACATGCCAGTAAGAATGGTGGTCTTTGCTCAGTTTTGAGGGCTGACGAGTGTGATTTATACAGTTGCAAGAGAAGCAACCATATACATCAGAGCTCCATCATGCCCTAATGCATCTAATACGTGACTGGGCCTGTATTCTTGGCTGCACTTCAGGGTAAAAGGGTCACTGATAAATGAAGACAAGTAGTATTTACTTGTTATTTTTCCAGGTGACAAACTGAATGGGCTGTGCATATCACAGGTTTGCCGGATGCTCAGAAGACACCTCAGATACTGAAAGCTTAGAGTCATAAAAATTGTTTCTCCCCACTCCAGAAATACTTCTGTTACCTGTTAGTATAGTGGAGAACTGCTCTAATATTCTTGACTAGATGCTATCGATACTGATTTTTTTAACACATTTTTCAAATTTCTGTATTAAGTGGTGGTGGTGGTGGGAATGGGATTACTAACAGTAGTAAAATAAGTACCTGAGGAACTCAACATGTATTTTTATATACAATTCAGAGTGATCCAAAGGTTCTCTCCAAGGGAGGCTGAGCAGCCTTGTGCTTTGGGACTTTGCGTTGTTCATTAGAATTTAACAAGAATCAACGTAACAGCATCATGCTGTTGGTAAATATAATTTAGCTTTTGGAAGGATTAATTGAAAACATTTTAGAGAAGCAGAACCTGAAAATCACAGTGAGGAGGGTTCTATCTTCTGTGGTCAAGAAGTCATTTATGCCAGTAGCATTTGAATTGAATATAGAAACATAGAATAGTTAGGGTTGGAAAGGACCTTAAGATCATCTAGTTCCAACCCCCCTGCCATGAGCAGGGACACCACACACTAAACTATGTCACCCAAGGGTCTGTCCATTTTCTTATTCAGGACTCTTGGAGGGTCATTTTTTCTTCATAAACATGGGGCAAAGAATTCCAGACACCACCTAAGGTAAGTAGGGGCAAGCAAACAGATTAGTTGGGAGCCACTGAATCGGTAGATGGCTTGGAGTATTTGATTTCGGGTGTTGGGCTCAGCAGCTGTAAAAATGATTGAACTGAACTATAATACTCTTCATGGTTTATTTTCTTCTTTCTATGAAAGCACTGAAAGCAAAATATACATCCAATGATCTCTCAGACTCTGTGAAAGGAGTCAGACTTTTCCTGGAAATAGGCATCTCCTGATGTGGCTGTTACAGGTGACTTCTCCCCCTGCATCCCAAAAGGTTGTCTCAAAGACCCTTTTATAGAGGAGACCACAAGTAATACTGTGAAAAACTGCTCTCCTGCTTTACAGTCTCTGTAAACAAACATTAGCTTAGATCAGAGAGTGTGGACATGAGATAACCCCTTCTGCAAACAGTGTATGACTTCTAAAACTAACACAGCAAATATGTTGTCTTTCTCATTGGACCCTTCTCTCAGGAGAAGGGAGTCTGCTCATAACTCAGCAGTCAAAGGATTCTTTGATGTATTTGAGTCTCTGTGCTGAGGTCCCTGTTCAGTGTCATGGGAACATTTAGAAGCTCCACCTTCCTGAGGCTGAAGTGTTGGGTCAGGCAGAGACAGGATTTGCACAGTTGGCCAAGACCGTGTCTGGTCTCAGAGTGCCCATGGAACAACCGAAATAGTGCATCTGATGTACTAACGTGCATATAACTCTGGAAGGGTGAGTCCCTTTTGCGTAAAGGCATACTTCTCAGACTCCTGTGACTCAGAGCAGATACTTTCCAAATGTCTGGGGCCCATTCTTTTAGAAGGAAAAAAAAAAAAAAGGCAAAGTATTTTCCTGTAATAATTCCAGAGGAACATTTCACAATAAAGTTTTTTTGTATTTTTTTTTTTTTTTAAACCAGCTCACACTGGTATTTTTTTTTAATGTGGTTCTGAGCTCCTGATTAAGAGCCTAATTCAACTCTTACTAAAGTAAGGAGTATTGAACAGGAATAGGTATAGCTCAGAAAATGCAGAATTCTGGATAGAGTATATATATGCCCCTGGGTTGGAGCAGTCCCAGGCACAGCTACAGTTTGAGTGGAGACTGAGATCTGCCCTGAGGAGGTCTTGGGGCTGTTGGTTGATAAACTCAGCATCACCCTGCAATGTGTGCCTGCAGGCCAGAAAGCCAACCTGGGCTGCAGCAGCAGGAGTGTGTCCAGCAGTTATTGTCTGCTGGAGGTTATTGTCCCCCTCTCCTCTGCTCTTGTGAGACCCCAGCTGCAGTACTGCATTCAGAGAGGGAGGTGGACCTGTCTGAGCGCGTCCAGAGGAGGCCACAAACATGATCAGAGAAGCTGGAGCACCTTTCCTATTGAGACAGGCTGAGAGAGTTGGGGTTGCTCAGCCTGGAGAAGAGAAGGCTTTGGGGACAATTTGTAACAGTCTTCCAATACCTAAAGGGGAAAAATCTGGAGAGGGATTTTTTACAAGGCATGGAGTGGCAGGATAAGGGAGAATGGCTTTAAACAGACAGAAGGGAGGTTTAGGTTGGACATCAGGGAAAAACATCTTCACTGTGAGGGTGGTGAGACAGTGGAACAGGTTACCCAGTGAAGTTGTGGCTGCGGCCCCACCGGAGAGTGCTACCATCCCTGGCAGTGTCCAAGGCCAGGTTGGATGGGGCTTTGAGCAACCTGGTCTAGTGGAAGATGTCCCTGCCTATGGCAGGTGGGGTGGAACTATATGGTGCCTTCCAACCCAAACCACTCCATGATTCTGATACTGTTAAAAAGACCCTGTGGCTTTATTTATGTGTATTCTTCTTGCATTTTGCTTCATGGTAGTTCTTTTTGCTTACCTTTCATACATGAATCCTTTAGGTATTGGTTCTTTTTACTGCTTTCATGCTTAACTAGGACTTCAAATTATGAGATATTATGGAAAACCTACTCCCAAAGTAGGAATCTAAAGTTTGCGATCTTTATTCATGTGTAAGTTACTTAGACAGGAATGGTCCGATTTTCCTTGTAGTGCTAGCAGTGCAGAAAACAATTGAAATTATGGAGAGAAATGGAGATTTAACCCAATTAAAGATATGTGTATGTATATATATATATATATATTTAAAGTAGATAGCTGGGCAACAGTTATTCTTGGATGAGGTTTTTTAAAACTACTGTGAAGAAAGGATAATGTGGAGTAGCAGAGGAAAATCTTTAAGTTGTTCTTAGTGGTATCATCAATCTTCTACCTCTGAGTTCATCCAGTCAGTAGAATCCAGGCTCCCTCACCATCTTCTGCTTTGTCATGCTCTAAGTTCATCACAGCTTGAGAACTCTAGAGTTCATAGCCTTCATCACCTAATGTTGTTGATTTTAAAGAGGGAAATGAATGAACTATTTCTTCTTTTAAATTGAGTAGAAGTGGTTTGACATCTGTGAAATTATGTCAAAGATTGGTTTTCCTTCACATAATCACCTAGTCTTCCTATCAGATAGTCCTCTGATATTACATCCCGAGTATTCTAAGTGTATTTTAATTAAACAATGAGTTTTGATAGTATCAGAAAGATTGAATATATTCTGTGGTGGGTTTTTTTGTTATTGGGTTTTGGGTTTTTTTTGTTGGTTTTTTTTTTGGTGGGTGTTTGGTTGATTTTTTTGTTTTGTGTGGGTTTTTTTTGTTAAGAACAGTCTCCATAGATTTGCAGTCTTGAAAATAGAGCATGCCAGATATAAAACCCCTGTGTGGCTGGATGTGAGCCTTCACGGAATTCCTAAACCTGTGTTAATACAATTCTTGCAGTACATTGCTTAGGAATGTATTTCCATGATTAAATAATCTTCATTAGCTTGTCCCTGCCCAGGTCTGTTGGAACAGACATGTTGGGGTAGCTACAGGTTTTTCAAAGCTGCCACTTGAAGTGAAGCACTGAAAATGTCAAGGCTCTGCTCAGAGCTTTCATGCTGCAAAAGCAGACAGTCCAGTGGAAGTGAAACCGTACTTAGTAGGTGGCATTAAGTGTGTTTATTTGTCAGAGCCAGAAATCTTAACCATCAAATCTAAATTAAATCAATGCTATCTGCACACAAAAACAATTTGAAACACATGAGGCTGCAGCATCCTGGTAGTTCTGCAAACTACCAAAAGTAGCTATGTGGCTCCAATTTTTTTTTTCCTGGTAGTCTGAGCTCATTTGCTTCAGTTGTGTGCATTAGGTAAGAGAATGGCCTGCTTAAACATCTTGGGAATTGATACATAAATCCATTTTATCTTTGTTTCTTTTATCTGGCTTCCAGCAAGAAGACAAATACAAGAAGCTATACTCAGGGCTGATTTCAGGATATATCCTCCACAGGTACAGAAATAGCACAGGTTATTTTTGCAGAAGCTTTTAGTTAAAGACAATATTGTCTAGAAAAAAAGAGAAGTCAGTTTGCTTTTTTGTTATTAAATAAACTAAAAATTTAAAAAGCATTATGGGGTCTGACTGAAGCTAACAAAAGCTAACTAATTCAGAAATAAGGATGATTGGATTGGAGTAACATTACTCAATTTGTGCTGGTCTGAGTGTACATGAGTGTATCTAGGCTGCCAGAATTGACTTTGACTTGAGAAGTACAGCTTTGCTTTCCAATTAGTGTGTCATTTTAATTTTTCTTTCAATACCCTTGCTATCTTGAGCTTCACAGTGTTTGATATTTTAGGGTGAAGGTGTTATGGTTAATGGGAAGTAGTTCGCATATAATTCAGCTGCAGTGATGAATTAGCTTCTAAAGGCTTATGAGGTTTCTATTTGTACACATCCATTTTTAAGTATTTCATATGTCTTGAGTAGCTATTTTCTACACCATTTACAAGTGCTATAGAATGATATGATTCTTAAATTTGACCAGATGCCATGAAATATTTACAAAATGCTGTTATTTTCTGTTCAGGTCTGTTGAATTTTTCCACTGCAGGGAGTTAAAAAATAGGGAACAGTGTCTTATTTATGGAGGGAAAAAAAAAAAAAAGAAAGTGGAAGTGCATAATTAGGGCACTAGAAAACATTTTTGGTGTCATAAATCCATTAATATTAAAGAGCATAATACCTCTTTATCTGAAACATTTTCAGTGTGTACTGGTGGTGACTTTGCTATCTTCTGACCCAAACTAGTGTGTGCAATGCAGAGAATTCATCTCCAGTACTGGTTTAACGTAGTTTTTGCCACTTTTCTCTAACTGCGTATGTTCTTCAAGCAATTTATAGGGCGGACTTACAAAAAGTTACATCAATTGCTGCAGGCTGTGGTATGGGAAATCTCTTAAGACTGAAATGTTAGAACAGAATTGCTACATCCACCTCTTATGTAATAAAATTACCACCTCAGCATCAATGTTGATTTTTTTTGTTTTTGTTTTGTTTAATCCAGGGGTGCTCTTACTGCCTTGATGGCCTGAGGTGTCATCGGCCCACCAGGCTTAATAGCCCCATATGGCCAGTGCAAAAGTCTAATGGAGAGTGGAGACTAACAGTAGTAGACTGTCGTGGCCTGAATGAAGTCACACCACCATTGAGTGCTGCTGTACCAGACATGCTAGAACTTCAGTATGAACTGGAGTCAAAGGCAGCCAGGTGGTATGCCACCATTGATATTGCCAATGCATTTTTCTCAATCCCATTGGCAGCAAAGTGCAGGCCACAGTTCGCTTTTACTTGGAGGGGTGTCCAGTACACTTGGAACCGACTGCCCCAGGGGTGGAAACACAGCCCTACCATCTGCCATGGATTGGTCCAGACTGCACTGGAACAGGAGCAGGCTCCAGAACACCTGCAATACATTGGTGTCATTATCGTGTGGGGCAATACAATGGAAGAAGTTTTTGAGAGAGGGAGGAAGATAATCCAAATCCTGATGAAGGCTGGTTTTGCCGGCTGTGGTTATGACCAAGAGATTTCCTCTAGTATTAGCTTTGTCCTTATGCAACCACTCCTTAGTATAACACTGCATCTAACAGAAACAGGCTGGTCATTTAGAAACAAACGGTATTAGCTGGTAAGATCACATTAGAACAGTTTGTAAGCAGTAGTGCCATCATGCAGTAAACCTCAAGTGAAGTTTTGTAGGTTGACTTCTCTTGACTAGTTTACATGGCTAGTTAAATTGAGTCACATTCACTGGGAAGAAATACATACATCTTTCCCAGCTGGCTTTTATCTAGGTTTCCCCTTTACCCAGCTCCCATTCACAGAGGAACAACCCTATTCCCCAAGCACAGTGGTGCTTTAAACTTGGACTAGATGTCCTGGCTTGGGTGTAAATTAGAGATTAAGTACTAATTTCATGTAGGAAAAGAATTTTCAGTGAAGAAACCAGGCAAGACGTTTATGTGTTGAATGATGTGGCTGCCTTCCTGCTGCTGTTTTCCCTGAATCATAAAACAGCTGAGTTTGGAAGGGACCCTTGGAGATCATCTAGTCCAACCCATCCTGCTCAAATCAAGGTCAGCTAGGGCAGGCTGCTCAGGGTTGTGTCCATTTGGTTCTTAATATCTTCAAGGATGGGGACGTCAGTTTGTGGCCACTGCTTCAAGTCTTTTCACTGTAGCTGTGTCATCTTTACTGCCTCCATTAGGTATATGTACACATTGATATGATTCCCTCGTAAGTCTGCTCTTTTCTAGGCTGAACACTACCAGCACTCTCAACCACTCTTTGTATGAAAGATACTCCGATTTCTTAATGATCTTTGTGGGCCCCTTGGACTTGCTCCCTGTCTCTCTCATGCTGGACTCGGCACTGCTGATGTGGTCTCACCAGTTCTGATTAGAGGGGAAGGATCATGTCTGTCAGCTTGCTGGAGATGCTGTTTCTAATGCAGCCTAGGGGGCTGTTGGCCTTCTCCGCTGCAAGGACACATGGCTGGCTCATATCCAACGAATGTTGAACATGAGAAAGTGTTGAAACCTTTACTAAACAAATTCAGTGGAAATTTTAAAGCCACTTGCTTTGCTGAAGAACAGGGGGATGTTCCCAGAAGTTTTATCAAGTCAGGTGATTTTTATTTTCTTTTCCCCCAGCACAACTACTCATGCCTTGTTTTGGCTTCACTAGTGATTATCTATTTAACAATCCAGCACTGGAGTAATCAGGGTATCTTCTACACTGATGTGTATAAAAGGAGAGGAAGAGAACTCCAGGTGTTCTGAAAGGCTAAGATCTGCTTTATTTCCATCTGTCATTATCCCTTGGTTCTCCTTTGCTCTTCTCAGAGATGAGGTCATGGCAACAATAATGGTGCTTGCAATGTTCACAACCATTTGATAGCAAGTCAAGTAGAGCCAGATTTTAATATTATTTATATGCCAGTCTGCTTAATATCTAAATGGTGTTAAACTGGGTTTTGTTTGTTTTTCTCCTTTACATGACTTAGTTTTTCAGCTGTAAAATGTAGATGAGGAGAAATCAGAAACTATGAAAAGCAACTTTTAACAAAATAGAGGATCTTTTCTGTTTCTAGTTTTTGGACTCCATCTTCTTTCTGAAAAGAAAACTTCATCAAAATACTACTTCCCTCTAGTGCCAGGATTTAATTTTATTACTTAAATTCTTTGTTGGATTTTAAAGACTTTCTAATTAAATTTGTTCAAAGTTTTCCCTCAGAACAAACTGAGTAGGATCTTCAGGGTCTAATCCATAATTTTGTATTGATGCTCTTTAAATCTCTAGAGGGTAGTTTGCTATTAAATACATGTTTGTCTTCATGCACTAATACCAGTGCTTATCTTTAATAATATTTTTATTAGGCTGTTTGATTTTTAGTATTTAAAACATGTAATTAATTTACAGACTGGTAACTGTTTCACCCCCTTTAACAAGCCACTCTCTGAAAAAGAGAGCATTTTATTAGGAAGGATTTAGACTCATCCTTCCCCTGTTAATTTTAATTGAGAGGATAAGTCTTCAACTGTAAAAAGTAAGGCTCTTTGGGCCTTTTCTAAAGTCAGTTGAAGTCCATACTTTACTGAGCCCTGAAACTGTAGCTCTTGGTGCTTATCCTGCAATGATTAAAGAGAATTCAACCTATTGCATGGGTTGCAGTCTGTATTAGGTGTTTATCTTTCTAATTTTTACTGGGGAGTGGGGATTGTGTTTGACCAGTGTTCAGTCTGCTTGAGCATCCTGTGTAAGAAATTTGAGCAAAAGTTTCTCATTTGCTTTAATTTCTATGTATTAAGTACATTCCTCCCAGCTCATTTCCCCCCTCTTCCTGTTTTCATTGCACTGCTCAAAAGAGAGTAGATTTATATTCGTTGTCAGAAAGAAATAGTTCACTATGAGGGTGGTGAGACACTGGCACAGGTTGCCCAGAAAAGTTGCAGTTGCCCCATCCCTGGAAGTGTTCAAGGCCAAGTTGGACTGGGCTTTGAGCAAACTGGTCTAGTTGAAGGTGTCCCTGCCCATGGCAAGGGAGTTGGAACCAAATTATCTTTAAGGTCCCTTCCAACCCAAACTATTCCATGATTCTATGCAAATGAGGAGTATAAAAATAAAGAAATCACTTTGCTTTTCTGAAAGCAAAAACTCATTTCAGAGCAACAAAAATCTGAGTCAGAATAGGCATGCTTTCACTGTAACTAATTAGGGAGCACATAAATAAAATGACGGACTCTTGGAAAATTCACCCGTTTTGTTTTTGACAGGGCAATAGACCATTCACCCATTTTAAAAAACAAAAAACCAAAAGCTCCTTTTTAAACTCTCCATATTCTGGAGATGGATGTTCAAGCCTGAGGACTTGTAGAATCAAAACAAAAACCTGATTGGTAAATGAGTTAACTAAAATAAAAACCCACAAAAAAGTTTTTCTATTAAAAATTCCTACAACTAAATTCTTTGACATCCAATGACTTGATTTTCACACACACCCCCAACCCCCCACCCCCACTCATAATCTAAACCTCCTGTTTCTGCTGTCACAAAATGGCATCATAGTTCTCTGGATCTGCAAGACTAAATATTGCGCAGTGTCAACCCCAGGCCAGGGTTTTTTTTCAGAGAGAAATTTTGTATTTATAGGGAAAGTAGAAAGCATTTTTGTGGCATGTTGATGTTTGGAAAACAGTGATTGTTTAGAGTTGCTCAGAGGACTGGAATGTCAGTAGTCTGAGAGAAAATGGAACTGTTGGCAGAAGGCAGACGAAGTGGTCAAAGCCATGTGCTAAGCACAGTTTGTGACGTGGCTTTTTGATTTGCGCTGTACCTAGTACTAGCATACCTTTGGAACCGGTTAATGTGCACCAATATGTAGCTATCTCTATAGGCTGTAGAATTTCAAAATGTGCATTTTAAATGCCAATTGTCATAGCCAACACCCACATGTTAAATTCCTGTAACATTTTCAGCGGCTCTAAAAAAGACTCACAAAACTCTTTGCCTCACATAAATTTTGAATTGTCAATAAACTTGATTTGCAAAATGCTTTCTCAAAATATTTTCCCGATTTCTTGCACATGATTAAAAGCTGTGTTTTTTGAAAAGAATAATATACAAGATGGCTTTACTTTAAACAACGCTTGAAGTTCCAGCTTGCAGGATTCTTGGTGGGGCTTCAGTGGATGATCTTATTGAAAATAGGTTAGTTCCATAAACCTAAATTTGGAAATAGGAGAATAATGCTAAGTGCAACCAGATTACAAAAGTAAAAGTCCAACCACAGTTATGCAAGGGCAGCACTGGACAAGTGTCATTTGTTTATCACTTACAAGCCCAAGCAAATCCTCAACTGTTTTACAAAAATTCTTGGGCATTCAAACCAGAAGGTTGTTAGTAAGAGGAGAAGATTGGGGCACTTTGCTGTTTGGTAAAATACTCAGATGGCTTCTTCAATTAGGTAATTGGAATGGTGTGTTGTAAAGGGTAAGATTGCTTAAGAAGGTCTTTGCTCTGTTGTTTGCTATCAGACATGAGAAAAACAATCACATGCAAAATTTGGACGTATATGAGATCTAACCTGATTTTGATGTAATTAAAAGCTTAAAGCTGAGTTTTGGTAAGGATTTGTGACTTTTTTTTTTTTTTTTTTTTTTTTTTTTTGGCAGGGTTATGTCTCCTTATGTTTTTGCGTGGGAAATGTATAAAGCTGAAGAAAAAGATAGCTTTTTATTTCTTGTATTTTTGAATTTGACTGAGTCTCAGACTGAAAATAATATTCAGGAAATATGATGATATCTTGGGAGAAGCAAGAACAAGTTTTACATTGACTCTTGGAAAATGAAAATCCTTTTTTCAGATTACTCTGCTATGTTAACCAGCATCTGCTACATCAGAGTAGATGGAAGAATGTTGAAGAACATTAATCTAGCCAGCCAGGGCTTTGGAGATGCTTAACTCTTGTTTGCTAACTTGCAAAAAACGTTAGCTGTGTCAACTTCTTTGCCAGTCCTTTCTTTATGCAGCTACTGTGCTCAAAGAAATATGATACTGCTGTGAAGAACATTACTGTTATCATTATCTTGCCTCTCTGATTACTTAGTTTTACTCACTAGGTGAGAACCAAGCATGTGTGTGGGATACAGAAAGAAGCAAAAGATTCAATATGAACAGTACTGTGAAGTAAATTGGTGCTTGGGCTGTTGAATACCCAGGGGTTGCTCCGCTCTTGAGTGTTTTTAGAGCTGGGGAAATACAAGTGTGGCTTTGTGGAACACCCATTTCCTGCTCTGCAGAAATCATGGCTGAGATTGTAGGCCATCCGTGCAGCCTTGCTGACACTTGGGTCTTCCCTTTAATTTGATTTACACAGCTTTTAGAGCTGTCTTCCTCCAGGAAGTCATTTGGGGTATTTTGCATGTCTTTCTAATTAACCCGCATTTTAGTGGACCAATGCCACTCACATTTCAAAATTCTGAGCTGAGTAGGATCTGGAGCCAGATTTAGTCCCTACACAAAAAAGATGATGCTGATGTTTCTTGGCCTTTGATATTTCTAGGCACATTTCCTTCATTTTTGCTAAAGATCAGATTAGATCAAGCCCTAGTGAGGTCAGTATTGTCACTAGAAAAATGAAACTTAAGTTATTTAAACTGCTTCTCACAAACAGATACTCAAATCTGCTTTGCAAGAAGTAAAAGATTTTTTTGTCATCTCAAATAAATGTATCTTTGCTCTGATGGCTGATAACATCTGTCACTGCCCACGACAATAAATTTACAAACCAAGCAAATATACTTAGGCTGCTGCAATTCTGTACAGCTGCCTTCAGAAGCAGATTCGTGTTTTGTAGATTAAACCTGTTGCTTTATTGATCTTTGGAAAATGAATGTGACGTAGAATGTCAAAGAACTCTTGGAAGTGTAATTTATGTAGATTTGACCTGAAGTGGAAAGGATGTACAATTAGAACAGGCTGAGGAGATAGACCTCTTTTTATAAAGTTTGCTTCTGTGTTTTTCTATATTCTACAAAGCAGATCTCAGTACAGCTTTGAATAAGAGCATTTTCAAGATACTGGGGGTTTTTTAGCTTGGTAAAAGAAGGCAACAAAAACTAAATAGATTGCTGAGAAATTAATACCAAATATGTTTGTTCTCAAGACAAATGGAGATTCTAACTGCTAATGGTAGTGTGAATTGGTTTGCTGCAGTACTATTATTAAAATGAAAGAAATAATATATGGAACAAGTAAAAATTTGACTAAAGTTTAAATATAGCAGAAATATAAGTAGGCAACATAAGTAATTGAAGGACAATATTGGACTACCACAAATACTAATTGGAATTCAAGGAATTAAAAATATATTTAATAAAGTCAGTGGCAAGAAACTGGTAAGATTTTATTCATCTTGTGCTTCATCCATTAGTAAGTAATAAAGGGACAAAATTCCTTCTTGATGGTACCAGCTGTCAGGGATTGCTTATTATTATAGTTATGTCTAAAAATAAACCCATCTATAAACAGAATTTACTCTAGTTATCCAGGAGGGACATGCTCTTAAGCCAAGGAAACAATCAATACTGTATAGCTGTTGTTCATAGACAATGAAAATAAACAAAAATCATCTCTCAGCAAGAAAAAATTACAGACAATAATGTAGAAAGTAATACTACTGCTCTCATCAGTGCATTCTAATAGTAGCAACCGTTAAGTGGATAGAGACTAAACATTTATTGAGAAGTAATGTAGAATAATTAGAGATAAACCATGGTTACTGCAAAAGCTGTGATAACGCCACTGAAACAAAACATCTTCCAAGATTGTGTACAAAGACATTGTCAAAGGTGCTGAAGATGGACAGTCAATTTAGCAGAACTACAAGAAGTTGATGTATCAACATCACTGTAAGCCGAAAGTTTGTATTACCAGAACTCTGCAGGTACCTCACTGCCTATATGTGGAAATTCAATACAATTTATTGTATGTAATCTGAAATGCAAGTCAAACTTGTTTGAATTAATTTCTTTATAATGTTTGGCAAAAACAAACTTAAAAGGCTTGCTAAGGAAAAAAAGGATTCATTTGTGAACAGTTAGTTCAGTATTTTGGAGGGCGTATGGTGATCCCTTTACATTATTAAAAAATGCATAGCCTATTTTGGTGCGCTTTTGAGGGAAGGCTTGACTGAAGTGTCGCACTTCTTTAAGGTGGCATTGGAATTTCTAGAAATGCAAACACCATCTCACCACAGAAGCCATCATCAATTCCAGCATTTTTCCACTCTTCCTTTCACGCTTATGTTTTGAGGCTGAGATACAGAAGGGGAAAACATCCCCCAAGCCCTCTCCTCTGACAAAACCACAAAAATAAAACATAGAAATCTGCAAAAAGTGAGACACTGGATAGGGGATTATTATTGCTCTTCCTCCCATCATCATCAATAAATGAGACCAGTATTGTTACAATGTTCTTTCCATTTGTTATCAGTAAGGTGTATTGGTTATTACAGTATGTAAGTGTAACTAACGTGTTTTTGCTCTGAACCTTTTGGCATGCAAATACGGTTACCTAACAATTGAAAAACAGGCAAAGTTTTGTAATAAGTCAAAGGGCCCACTTTAACTTTCAGTTGCAATAGTGTAAATCTTTTAGTCATTGAAGCCTGGAGGAATCCTCTCAGAGAGAAAAAAGGGCTAGCGAGACCTGTGATTTCAGAAGGAAGTGCATGGACACAGCTATTTCAGGTAACCCAGGCTTAAGTTCTGAAAAAACTCCATACAGGTCCTACCCAAATCATCGACTTGCAGGAACAGGAATTCAGCTGTTCTGTGCAAACTGCCTTCTCTGTAGCCATTAGGTTACCACTTACAACAGAAAGCAGCATTCTGCCAGGCTGGGGCATGGCTGTGGTGCAGCTGGAGGAGTAGCTTTGCGACAACCCAACCCTTAACCAGGCTTCTACAGTAACTGTTTTACAAAGATTACGAGCTCAATCAATTCTATTTCTTTTTCATGGGGCTGTTTAGAAATGAGAGAATACAGAATTATTTTCATCCCTACCTCCTTCCCTGGGCGACTTGCAGGAGTGTATCATCTGAAAACAGTTATAATCGTCCTCGTAGGACTATCCTATAGTGAAATTTCATACCACAATTTTATTACAAGTATTATGGAATATGTATTTAACTCCAGTGTAGTCAAAAGCTTTCTGTTTGAATGTGACATTTTAAAATTGCAGTATTTTAACAGATATGCTATAGGTAAAAAAAAGGCAGATCAATTTTAAAACAATGTTACATATAACAGTATTGTAGGATGCTATACAGATAAATCTAGAACACTACATATACTGTTCTGGCTGAATGGCTTCCATAGGACATTCTTGATCAAAAATGTTACACTGCAAGAGTTATGTTTACACCAGATGCTAGAATTTCCTTAATAGGTTTTGCTATTTCATCTGCTTAAGGTGTTGAAATATTCACTTTGTCTTCTCAAGGTTGATGACTTTATTTTGAGGTTTAAGGTACATGAAACTGTACTGGATATACTGATACCTCTAAACATAGTCATTTTTTCTTCCCTTGTTATCACGCCAGAGTACAATCCTTGCTGTACATTTATTGTGCACATAAAATCCTATTCTGTTTATCATTCTTGATGCACATCTGGTTGCACTTCCTTAGAATGAGTTGTTTTCAGCTAAAAATAACTCCAGGCGTATAGATATTTTTATTTTTCAGTAATAGTTAATAACTTTCTTAGGGAAATAAATCCTTGTCTTCAAGATTACTTTTTCCTGACTCACTGCAGATCATTATGATGTGCTAAAACTGCAGCTTGAATGTCCAGCATACGCATTTGTGGTTAACAGTTACTTATTTTCTAGCAAATAGAAGTCACTTGCTTCCTACAAGCATTATAAACATTTTGTTAGTATCTGCTTAGAAGCATAACCTTTTCAGCATTGTGTATATTCTTGATACTTTTAAGTATTTGGTCTTTTTGTTTAATTTTTTTTTTTCTGGAAAATAGATAATCTAAGTTGCTATTCACAAGGCCTTGAAAGATACACATATGCAGGTTATCTGATGTTAAAGAAGCAGTATGACACTTGTAAAAATTAAGGCATGCTAGAATTAAGTGTCAGTCTCCTTACGGGTGGGTATGCACACATTATTTTTAATCATATGGAAACAGATTGTTTTCTTCAGAAACTTTGTCTCACAGTAAAGCCATCATTTAACAATAGATTAATTTTGCGCTTACTTTGTAGTTGAATGGATGGCCCCATGTTACTTTAGTGTTCACTGTTGAAATCCTGTTTTGTACAGTGATTGGTTGTTCTCATAGCAGATTTCTTCTGATGTCCATGACTGTAGTTGTGGAATGCCTCATTGGTTTTCACAATACCTTGGTAGGAAGGGGGGAGGGTATTATTAGAGAAAGGAAATTGAAATGTAGAAGCATTAAGATCTGAAGTTGCCACTCATTTTGGGTAAGGCCCAGTGTTTGAGAATGTGGCATGTGCTTTCATTTCTCCTACAGGTGAACATAGTCTTCATCTGACAGGGAAGGGTGAAAGTAGGTTCTTTGTAAAACAAAGCAGTAATACAGAAATGTTATACTATGTGATCTGGGTGCCTACATTGTTTAAGGCTTTTTGCTGATGGATATATTCAGAAATCAGAAATGGTGGTATCCAGAGGCCAGGGTTCCAGTCTTCGCCTTGTACAGGAACATCCTTGTGAAGATGTTTGCTTTTCTATCTGGGTTTTGCTAGCTTGAACTCTGATGCTCATGTCCTTCTGCCTGCCTTTGTTACAGTCCTGTCTCTCTCCTACTACAACTCCTTGTCCATTCCCATTCCTTCTATTTAGTCAGGTCGAGACTCTGCTTTCCAGTTTTTTCATTTCAGCCTCATTCTCGTTGTCTTGTCATATACCTCTCATGCAAAACCTAGTCTCTGTTCTGGTCTTAGCCCTTGTCTGGTCACTACGACCTGATTTGACAGGAGTCATACATAACCACCCAGTTTAACTGTTTAATCTCAGTTCCAAATTCTTGCTCCGGGCTTCTCACCCAATTTTAATGTTGAGTTTTCTTGCCAGTTTGCATTCAGATGGCATTCAGTAACTATCCATTTTTGCAATGTCAGGTCCCAAAAGGGGTGAAGATGTCCAAGCACTGTACCTGGGAGTGAATCTGCTGAACTATGCATTCCCACTCAGGAAATACGGTTTTTATTTTGGCCAGATTTAAGTAGATTCTTAGGAGAAATGCAATTGCAAGTCACAATTAAAATGTCGTATAAAAGAAACCTTGATAAACGAGAAAACTTTCAGTTTTCTGGCTCTGCCTTTCCCTGAGCCCTTGGGCAGCATGCTTCAACTATGCCTTTCCTGGGCCTGGCAGGGAAGAGGAGTAACAGAAACACCTCCTGTCTCTCATGGCTGCCAGAGCAGAGGAACTACTGCAATAGGAGAAGCTGAGGAGTTGGAAGACACTCCTCTGTGCAGGTCTTGCCTCCCTAGTTAGTGTCCTCCGTAAGTAGCTTCCACTGGCTGGAGCCTGTGAGGTGTGCTGAGAATTGCTCTTCTAGGGCTTGTGCAGGGGTACAGTTCTGCAAGGAATGTGGCAGTGTAAGTGACCTGGCTTTTCCTGTCATGATAAAAAGATATCTACCTCAGCTTGTTCTGCTATCTTCATGCTAAGCCAGGCATCCAGCCAGTTCCGTTCCTGCTCCTTTGTCTTAGAAGTGGAGGAATCATGTCAGCTGTCAGGAGAGATCTGCAGTTTGGCAGGAGGACCTGTAGCACCTCATACTCACTTCATCCACCAGGACCCTTGTCCCTGCTGTTTCCTCTACCCACACCAGCCTGCGCTACCCATCTGCTCACCAGACCACAAACTGGTGGCAGAATAACAGTGCTGCTGCTGTCAGATACCACTGTGCAGGGCACCCCTGCTGATGACAGCCTTTCTGCTAGCTGTCAGGGAGTGGGCTTGGAATTTGGTTTAAATAAAATGGAATTGCCTCAGTTGCACTGCTGTTTTTTAAACCATAAGAGGTTCTGAATCTGTCTTTATAAACAGAAGAAAACTTCAAAGCCCTGAAAGAAAGCAGAAGTCAGATAGTTACTTCAGGAAAGGGGAGAACAATTCCCTGGTCAAGAAAGCACACCAAATCAATAAGCTGTTATTTTTACTTCCCACAGTATGTGGATGAAAGATACTAAAACTTCAGGAATTACCAGTGTGCAAGTACTTCAGGAAGAGTTTCAAATGAGAAGGACGTTTCAGGTGTCTGCTTTTATCAATCATGCATTTGAACAGCTGCCTTTGAGATGTTACTCAGTGTTTCTTTTACTGCCACACTTCTCAGTTATGTGTATGCTTGGCAGTCTGAGTGATACAGGTCAAGGGCAAAGTGCCATGCAAGTTTTAAATTTAGTGGTTCCCAAAACACACTTCTGTTGATGAGGAATGTAGCATAATGTTCTGCTTTGTCACTTTATACAGAAATTTGCAAGAGATTAAAACTCTTAAAATTTGGAAGAGACAGTAAGACATGAATGTTTGGCAAGAATTTCCTAGATCAGTTAGGCAAGCAGAGTAATTAATTTTGTTTCCAAGGGCGTTTTGTTTTGTATTGTATTTTTAAGTGCTGCTGAAATCTACCAGATTAACAGTATTTTAGAAACTGAAGTTCTTTATTATTGAACATACATAGCAACATTCAAGACCAAACAATGTAGATCAGTTTTTCTTTATCAGACTCCGTTACTGTTAAGAAACTGCCTTTAGTTTGATGAGGATGAGGGGCTGGTCTGTGGGGCATTAAAGAAGTAAATAAACTATTGCTAAGGTTACCAAACACTGTATTTGAGTAAACAGACACTTCCAACAGCCATAACTCACATACACTTTAAAAGAAGCAGCATTGCTCAAATCATGTGAGTACTTGATAATCTTACATTCCTGTTTCAAGTTAAGTGCTGTGGTGGACAGCTTTCAGGATTGCATATTTTTGCCTATTAATGCTTTATTAATAAAATAAAGTCTAGAAAACTGATCTGTTTGAGATTATACTATTGCCCAATGCTTACATAGACAAATGACATAAATAATAAAATGCATTATTTTCTCAAAGGAGGCCTTGGCATATACAGGCATCCAGCTTCTTTTGGAATGAATCACACAGAGAAGCTGAACTGCTTCTTCTATAGTGACTCATTTTAGTATACTTCTTCATTAGACCTCATCTTATGAAATAAATTCATCAGCACAAATTTGTCTCATCCCCAAAGTTTATTTCAATCACTAATGGTTCTTATGTTATGTGTGATAGAGGGACCAAGCTGCTGAAAATGGACATAAAATGTTACGTATCATGAATGGAATGAAACTTTGTCTTCTTTTAAATTTGTGCACCAAAGAACAAACCATTTCTTATTGTTTGAAAACTTCAAGGAAATGCTGACCTGGCTTGGTAGAAAGAGCATCAATTGCCCTGTTGAAATGAGCAAAAATTGTTTTAATTTTGTTCAAAGGCAGTTTGGTAGCTGAAACAGTCTACATCATATGATCAGATATTACGTGATTCCTGTTCCACTTCATTATCAGAAAAAAGGGGGAAGATAACATCAGTAGGTCACTGACAAAATCTCTAGCTGTTAATACTTTCCGATGCTGAAATTCAGAGAGTTTATAAATTGTATCTGTTTGGATATTACTGCAATCTAAAAAAATGAGAGACATTTAAATATCCAGTCACGTTTTAAACCCTTTCTAAACCAGCCTGGTGTCTGAGATGCTGTTTTCTATTCTGTGTAAGCAGCTGAGTTGGGGAATTTGGATATAACTAACTATTTACATTTACCATCTCTCTTATTCTCTGATCTTATTATTTTTGTGTGTTTATTTGAACACATGTAGGCAACAGTAAAGACATCTGGGAAGGCCATCAAGTTTGCAGTATATCACCTTTAAGGTCATTCCTTCATAGAATAGAATCATAGAATAGTTGGGGTTGGAAGGGACCTTCAAAGGTCATTCATGTTATATAGCTACCAGAAACCAGTAGAATTATCAGTAATTTTATGTATTTTAGGGAATCCATGCAAAGGAATATGTTGTTTAAACTGAATGATACTCAATCTTGTTTTGTATTTCTTTTGTATCTTCCACTGAAATGACCCCAAAGGTACTAACTCTGTATAAAAAGCCTTATGTGATGTTGTAAACTGCAATCTTGTGGGATATATAAGTTATATGTGGGAGTAACTTAATATCATGATATGCTTATTAATCTTGTGTAGGAGTGTATCTTGTATACACTTACATTGTTTACATTTACTCTTTTTTGTTCGCATTGTAAACTACTGGTTACTTATCCTTTCAGTGTTTCCCTATGGAAAAGAATTATTTACTCTTAAGTCATCTTTCCTGCCCCATGAAATGAGTGACCACAGGAGAGGTTGTAGGAAGAGCTTTTTGAAGATATGGAAGGGGATAGGGTCTCTGGGATGACTGATTTTCATGCCAAAGGATTACAGTACAATTTTATTTTCTACTTCAAATAAGATACCTTAAACAGCAGTGTTAGATCATGTTTGCTCCAGATTGGACTGAATACCTTTTGTTGTGCAATATAAAATCTCCACATAGTGACACTACCTGCCATAAATAATGCCTAGTTAGAGGGCCTTAAATTTTGGGTAGTTGGGCTAATGAAATACTCAAAAGAATTTCCTGCAAGACTTGCTCATGTTTTTGGGTAGTCTGATGAAAATCTGTTTAGTCTAAAGGTTATTAATTCTGCTTCCAGGCTACAGGGAGGACATAGTATCTTGCAAGAGGTGGAGGAAGGAACACAGACATAAGGATTAACCTCTGTAATTGAAAGATATAGTTGGAGTGGTTTTTGTAGGATCACAGCTGGATCCTCTTTTATATTTCTTGCCAGCTCACCATCTCTGACTTAGTTCTGAGCTATTCCAAGTGTCGTTATCTTAAATCAAAATGCAGTTGTGAGTATGGGGGAGGTATCAAAGATTAAGTAACGGAGAGAACAAATTCCATTCTCTTTCTCCAAGATGGTATTTTCCTATAATGTGATGTAGGTATATTTTCTCTATTACAGAGTACTGACCAAATACAGCTCCCCATAAAGGTGCTGCTTGTAGACACTGATATTAAGGGAGGTTATAAGGATGAATTATCAAGGGAAAGTGCTGTCAAAGCATATGTGTCCATGTGTCTCTACAGTCTCCTTTCTCTCCGGCGTGCTGACACATGTTCCAAGCGTTTTTTCTACCTGATTTATCATTTATTGACTCATTATACTCTCAGTTCATGAAGAAATTATGATGATGAAGAGGATGTTTATTTTTCTGATGAGAGAGTCATACATGATTTCTTTACGTTTCCTTTGTTAATCTATCACTCTTTGCTCAAACTGTTCAGGCTTTGCATAGCTGAAGGTGACCCGCTTTTGATCTCTGCCAAATTCTGTTGACTGTGGTAGAATGAAATGCTGCAGGAAATGTGTAGAGTGGTGGGACATAATTAGTCCAGCCACTCAAGCTAGTTATGCTGAGTGTCTCATCTTACAGATAACACAGTTACCACCTTTAGTTTGTTCAGTGATTCTTTTTTTTTCCCCCTGCAAGTTTCCAGACTCCCAGTGGGATGATTCATCACACGCAGTAGGACTTGCACAGACTATGCAGAAGGAGTGCGAGTCTTTGACTGTTTCTCAATATAATTCCACGTCATGTCTAGCCATAATCTTTAAGGTCTTAATTTGAGATGGTTATTATTAAGACACTTGTAATCAGGTATCCGAAGGATACTTATTAAAATTACTTCAGATGTACTGACAAGGGTGGCTGGCTGATTGTAACGGAGAGCTATGTTCTTGTTCCTGATCCAGAATCAGCCTGCTGTGAAAAGCAATTGACAGTAATTAATTGATTAGGAGAATGTTAAAAAGAGCCGTTTCCAACATGCTTATTTACTGAAAGCTGTTTAATTTACAGTACCTTTCATATCCAAACATTCAGACGAGTTACCTGCAACACTGGTTTTCTCAAATCTCATGGGTTTTAGGTATGGTTCTGCTTTAAAAAGTCACTGTAAAAAGGGCATAATTGGAACCATCTTTTCCTCTGCCCTGTTGTTTTGAGTGTTCTCAGTTCACAGTCTTTCTCTCTAAAAACAGGCCAATTCATTCAGGACTCTAAGAATCACGAACTTTGCAATTCAAGCATCATGTTCTGTAGGAAAGCCAAATTTTGACACCCAAAGAGCAAACATTTTAAAAAAAATCTCCCATGCTTCTCTGCTGCTGCTTCTAGCTGTGGTTTGTGAGAAACCATTAATGTACATTTTAATTCCAAGAAAAAGCCTTGTAATTCCAAGAAGCAGCTTGAAAAACTGTGAATCACATTCTTCTTTAGAAAAAAAGGTGCCTCTGTCCTGAAGAAGGATTGCAGCTCAAGGAAACATTTTCTTGTTAGCTTAAATGCCTTCCAATTGATGCACTGCTTTTATGGATCTCCTTTTTAGATGCTTAACTCTGCAACACTTTGAAACAGGAACTGAATTGCCTTGTTCACAGCTATCAATTCCCTGAGGTGGTGGAAAGGTAAGTGTTGTGGCAATGATGCTAGCCGCCTTCCATGATAAATAATTGTGTTGATGATGCAGAACACTGTACAGAGAATCCTAGTCTTCCTTCATCTCTTTCAACCTTCTGGCATATGATCTAATTCTGGCGGTAGCTAAATGTTTGTTCTTGCCCCTTGAGGCAGCTTCCCTACATTTCTTCATTCTAGAAAATTTTGTGCATTGCTTTTACACTTAGGACCTAGATGTAGTCTGAAATACCCAACAGATTCTTTAGCTGTGTCATCCTGTTCCTTTATAACTTGTGTTTCAGGTTTTTTCTATGCTCAGGAGATCAGGAGAATTTTTTTTTCTCCATTAAAGTATTTGAAATAAGAAAGTGTGGTTGAAAAGTATGATGCTGCATCTTACTGCCAGAATTTGAGTCAGATCAGTGGTTAAGGAAAACAGTTCCTTCCAAGCTCTTGATGCAGGCTGTTAGCTCATCAATGAAACCTTTCATTTTTAACAGATTTCAAACTGTAAGCTATTGGGGGTGGGGGAGGGGCTAACAACTCAGTTTGTAGCAGCATTATATGCCCTTCATGTAATTTAAAATTCAGTCTTAATAAGGACTGGAATCTCTTCGCCAGAGCACTGTCTTTCAGTCTCATAAGGTTATATGTAAGTGCTTTCATAGAAACAGAGTGGTTTAAGCCCACGCTAAAAATAAAGCCTGTCTGTACATGTTAGTGAATCAAGAGTGTTTTGCTGTGAGATAAACTAGTATGCTTTTATCACTGCTATACAAGTGTTCACTAGTAGGTGGAAGAGCCCAAAACTATTACTTGTTTCTTTCCTAGCCAGATGCAAACTTACCCTCTCACTTGGAGATGATTTCAGCTGTGCTTTTTTATAGATTGAATTAGTCACAAGTCTCTCCACTGTAGCTTCCT
>NW_009914228.1:85183-86939 GCF_000696875.1 Nestor notabilis
TGCTTCCTTTTTATTCTTAAAATCAATGTTTGTATGTGGTTCTAGCCATTTCTTGTTATACAGGTGCCAGTAGTTACTACCATTAATTTGTTCCAGATTATGATTTTTTTTAAACTGAGTTAATATTTTTGAATTCTGCAGAATTTTAACTCTGTACAATACTCTTGTAATAGCCATGCTGTGTTGAATTTCTATGAAAAGAGAACTTAGCTTTATAGTGCTATACCAAAACATAATTGTCAAACATAATTGTCATGATATCAAAGTGGTTAAGCCTATTAGAAGAATGTCTAATATGTAATTCAGCGGCTGAGATTGTGCTAGAGTGAAATCATTTTCAGATCTCACCAAATTAAATCAGATAAGCTGAGTCTGAGTAAATAGAATGGTTACAAGTAAAATTTCTTTTGAGAAGGAGTTTTTTTTTTTTTAATATACATGTATAATTTGGCTGTCTCCTGGAAAATTACTCAAATAATTGCAGGTAGAATAATGTTCATTTCCAGAAAGCACTTGATCATGCATGTATATATACGTATATTTAACCATAAATTCATTTTATTATTCATCTGAAAATGTTACTTCAGTCTTAAAGTGAGCATACAGATTTAGTGTCCTGGGTGACTTTTTTCTTCCAGAATATAGGGAATGAGCTGTTAAATTATTTTTAATAAAGATTGGGAAGAAAAAAGACTCTTATTTTTGTTACTTAAATTATTCAAAAATTAGTAAATAGTATCTACATAATGCCTTTACATATGCTTTTCCTGTAAGTCTGTGCCTGACCAATTTGGTGGCCTTCTATGATGGGGCTATGGAACTGACAGAGAGCAGCAGAGTAGTTGATATCATCTACCTGGACTTGTGCAAAGCGTTCAACACTGTCCCACACGACATCCTTGTCTCTGAATTGGAGAGACATCCATTTGATGGATGGACCACTCAGTGGATAAAGAACTGGCTGCATGGCCGTACACAAAGAGTTGCAGTAAACGGCTCAATGTCCAGTTGCAGACCAGTAACGAGTGGTGTCCCTCAGGGATCAGTGTTGGGACCTGTGTTGTTCAATATCTTTGTTGGTGACATGGACAGTGGGATTGAGGTGCCCTCAGCAAGTTTGCCAATGACACCAAGCTGTGTGGCTCTGTTGATACGCTGGAGGGAAGGGATGCCATCCAGAGGGACCTTGACACACTTGTGAGGTGGGCTGATGCCAACCTTATGAAGTTTAACCAAGACAAGGTCCTACACCTGGGTCAGCACAACCCCAGGCACAGCTACAGGCGGGGCAGAGAAGAGATTCAAAGCAGCCCTATAGAGAAGGACTTGGGGGGGGGTGGTTGATGAGAAGCTTGACATGAGCCGGCTTCAGTGTGCCCTTGCAGCCCAGAAAGCCAACCGTATCCTGGGCTGTATCAAAAGAAGCGTGACCAGCAGGTCAAAGGAGGTGATCCTGCCCCTCTACTCTGCTCTCGTGAGACCTCACTTGGAGTATTGTGTACGGTTCTGGTGTCCTCCACATAAAAAGGACATGGAGCTGTTGGAGCAAGTCCAGAGGAGGGCCATGAGGATGATAAGAGGACAAAGAGCACCTCCCTTATGAAGGCAGGCTGAGAAAGCTGGGGCTGTTCAGCCTGGAGAAGAGAAGGCTGCGTGGAGACCTCATAGCAGCCTTCCAGTATCTGAAGGGGGCCTATAAGGATGTTGGGGAGGGACTCTTCATTAGGGACTCTAGTGGTAGGACAAGGGGTAATGG
>NW_009914228.1:87049-88938 GCF_000696875.1 Nestor notabilis
ACAGAGCCTTGGGCGACATAGTTTAGCGTGTGGTGTCCCTGCTCATGGCAGGGGGGTTGGAACTAGATGATCTTAAGGTCCTTTCCAACCCTGTTCCATGATTCTATGATTCTGTATCTCAACTTTGATTTCATCTTAAGTCCCTTAGGCTGAATGGAAGATCAAAAGTAACATTAGCAGCATTAAGTTTATCATAGAGCATAGATGTAAGTGTGGTAGATAAGATGCCAAAAGGATTAAAGCATTATTGAAAAAAAAAGAAAAAAAAAAAGAAAAAGAAAAGAAAAAGACTAGATGGAGTTGGTTCCAGCTTGCTGTAGTTTAGTGTAAACCACTGTTGCTGCCCTTGAATCCATCTATACCATTGTGCATACAACTGGAAAACACTGGGAAATGATGATAGGCCATTCCTGTAATTCAGAAAATTACAGATGAGCTATCTTTTCCAAAACAGTAGTTTCTTTTAATAAAGTAACCGGCAACAGTTTAGGTATTTGTCCCTTGCTGCCTAAGGTACTTCTCAGGATTAAAAAAAAAAAAATAAATAAAAAATTACAATGTTTATACAATATAAAAAAAAATAATAAAAAATGTTTCAAAATCATAGTCAGAGAGACCAAAGACAGCATTTATCCTTAATCTTTTTATCTTAACATTCTTAATGGTTTGCTTATCACATGACAGCTCATTCATTGGTTACTATAAGATCATGTTACTGTGGTGGCAAATAGTACTTCCATATGCAGCAGATAAGACCTTTCTTCTATACTTCCATTGTTCTGTTTTATTTAGTGGGTAATCTTCCAGTCACATACCAAAAAAAAACCAACAACCCCCCACAAGAATTTACCCCATCCCCCCCTCAGATGCTCATCTTTCATGTATGTCAAAAATACAGGGAGGAAGTCATATGCCTGATCCCAGGGTGGAACTGAATGGTAAGCCATGTCTAGCAGAGATACCAGAGGCAGAACTCAGTTGGATGAATAGATAGCAGAGCTAGTGAAGACATAGTATCTGGAGCTCATAAACCTGTGGAAGGCAGTAGCTACTAGAAAACTGGCTTAGAGTAATCAGAGCCTATGAAGGTATCACAAACTCAGAGTGATGAAGCACCACCAACTGCTTGAAGAGGAACCATTATAAAGTTCTCAGGAGCTTATCAAGGGTTTCATTTGGGAAGAAAAATGTGTCTCGTACACTAGCCTTTAAAGGGCATGAACCTGCTAAGGCCCAGGTGGTTGAAGCATCTGTAGTTATTGTTCTTCCAGTGTTGGCACAAAGGTTCATTTACAGAGCCTCTCATCCCTCCTTTTCCATGCTGCAGCTATCTGTCTGCCTGAAGGGTATTATTAGGGGCATATTCTTAGGGTGGAGTATTTGAGTTTGTGCTTTTCTGTTCTTTCTTCGTCTGAGACTTGCCCTGAAGATCTCACAGTGAAGTGGAGAACATTATGGTCTCTTTACAAGAGAGGTCACCTCTCAAACTCCCTTCCCCCAATGGGTAAATACACATTTTACTGAAATCTTCGGTAGCAATTTAGACATTCTGAGTGCAAATAATGGAATACTTTTGTGTTGGTTTTTTTTTCCAGATGCGGTTGCATCAAAACAGATCTATTTCTGCAGCTGGTCCTAGGATCTTACAAGGTTTATATTTCTTCCCTCCACATTTTGAGGAGTCTTTACATAGTTGAGGTGCTCGAGATGACCTCAAAGCCACTAATTAATATTCCAGAATGTTAATGGCATAGTATGAGTTGGAAAGTGGGTTACTGAGGAATGGCAGTAATCGCTCAGTAACTGAAGTTGTACCACAACTCTGTTACAGATTTGAATTTTGACACTCTATCGCCGCCTCTGCCCCTTCACCCACAATATCCTGCTGA
>NW_009914228.1:88969-97436 GCF_000696875.1 Nestor notabilis
CTTGTCATGCCTGAGATCTGGCACACTCTGTCTTCTCTTAGAGAAGATGATTGTTAAAAACAGGAAAACAGGTTTCAACCTAGGAGGAGGAAGAGATATGAAGTCTCATTGGCTTGAGGACTGTCAGGATTTAAGTGTAGTGTATTATGAAAATTTAATCGCCTTTTGTTTGCTTGTCCTCACCCCCCAGTGGTAGCTGCCTGCAAGTGTGGGAAATAGAGCAAATTAATTAAAACTTGCCTGTACGTAACTCAACTAAGATGTGCATGCTTTGTGGGGACCAAGGAAGCCCAGCACAGACTGAGTCCTCAGCAAAGGATTTCTTGTATCAGTGAATTTGTATTTTTCAAAGGTTAGACTGGCTTTATTTGAATGAAGTTTTGCAGACGTCAGAATCTCACAGAAGGTAATAATATAATCCTTCTGAAGCAAGCATCCAAAATTTCAGCCAAATTAATTAATATTTGCCTAATTCTGGAAAAATTAAAGTATGAAATGCCAGGGAATGTTAATTTCAGGAAGTAATTCAAACTTCGACAATCTGAAAAGGCATAAAGAAGCTTGTCTTGGTAATTTCATTCATTAAATGATTACAACAGTATGATAATTTTTGCTTGGGCAGTTGTCAGTACCTTTTTCTTATCTTGTGAGAGTGTTACATATATGTGTGTGTGTGTGTGTTTCACTAGGTCTGGGAGGTCTCAACTGAGATTGTAAACTCTTTGTACTTGACATAACTCTGATACAAAATAGTCAAAGGGGCCAAAACCTGAAGTGATGTGGATGGTCTATTGTTTTTTCTCAGTCTACAGATTGGAAAGACACATGATCCATAAAGACTACATTCTTATATGTCTACCAAATTGCAAAAGTGATTCTATTTCTCCTTAGACTCATTAAACTTCTTTAAAATCAGACCTGTTCTTTCTCCTATGGCTGCTCTCAGTCCTTTCTTTGAGAAATTCTCAATGCAAGGCTCAACAAATGCCAGGAATTTTCAGACAACCCTCAGTGTCATCAGAAAGAAAGCAAACTTCCAATGGCTTTGTACACCTCACGTCACTTCAGTCTTAGACTTCCCTGGGAAATCTGCTCAGTAACCAGTTTAAAATAAACATTTAAGCATTTTGAAAATGTTGATGCAGTTCTAGGTTTTTCAAAATTCTTGTCATGTTCTTGGCTTATAATATCATTGACGTGACTTGGTCATGTTTTGTTAAGTTGGCCTCACTGAGGAGAAATGCAACTTAGACTTTTGAGAGAAGGTTGAGAGGCTACAAGAGGTTGTTCTTGACTATATAAAGAGCATTATTTGTTCTTATAAACAGTGCTAGATTTGAACTGATCTCCCTCTACATCCAGCTGTTGGGTCATTGGAAAAGCATTGGTTTCCTGGCAGAAGAATCACGAAAAATACGGAAGAGGGGGCAGGAGTGAGTGTGTTTGGCAAGTAGAATGGAGATTTCCTGAGAGGTCATATAGTGCAAGGATTACAAGTTGGACAGGATATTGGAAGGCTGTGGGAAAGTGATGTAGCTATAACTTGTCCTGATACGGTGAGATATAAGGGACAGGGTGTCCATCTGCTAAGAGTCTGTATAGCTGTACTGATTGATGAGGAAAGGCAAACCACATAGTATATTTGTGTCTTCTTTCTGTTCCTTTTGACCTTCATTCTTTTGAGACCATTTTTAGAAAACTTAGTCATTGCGTGACATTAGCAATACATTTCCTGGGAATGCCAAGACTTTGTGTGTTGCAACCTTACATGTTTCTAAGGGAAATGTTTTATTTATGAAGCATCTTTAAGTAGTCAAGTCAGTGTTCTGTTTTTGAGTCAAATCTACTCTCGTCAACATGAAACTATTCCTGAAGTGTTATGTCATTTTCTTTTCTTCACTTTAAGTATTCTTCATGATGATGGTAATTTGGCTATTGTAGAAGAAAAAAGGTATGTTTCAGTAGATAGAGTTTTGAAGAAGTGGGAAGAAAAATGTATCAGTCAAGATAAAAACCAAACATTGTTAAAAGCTTCTGAGTTTATTTCACTGTAGCTGTATGTATGTGTTATGCATTTTAAATCCTGATGATTTGATGTCAGAGGAAAACTGACATCAGAAAAAGACAGGGATGTTTGTTATATTCTTTTATAGAGATGTTCCACCCCAAAACAACTGCTAGGAGAGAGTCAGTTTCAGACATATGAGACTTTTTTAAAGGTTCCATAGTTATTTATAGATTGTATATAGTATATGTCTTAGGTAACTATGATATTTCTTGGAATCACCAGGGAAAAAATAAATGCCTGATAGAGAATGTGGTTCAATTAGTGGTAAAAAGTGCTACATACAAGCAAAATCAATAGAAAAGTACTCTCCAGCATTATCTGCAGCACACTCACCATCTGCATTTACTATAACAATAAATGTTAAGTTTTCAAAATTGAACATCTACTGTGTTTTATGATGTAATGATAAATTATACACAAATGTACTGTGAAGGTATATGCAGTATTTTAGCGAATCTTGTCTCTAATGCAAATTTTCATCCAGGGAAGACAAAATTATTGAATCATAGACTAATTTAGTTTGGGCAGGACCGTGACAGCTTATCTGGTCCACCTACCTATGGGAAGCAGGGCTAGCTGGATTAGTCAAATAAAATAGAATAAAGAAGTTTAAGAATAAAATTACGTGGTTTTTATAGCTTGATAAATTTCTGTAAGTGAATTTGAAGAGATGGAAAAGAAAGAGGAGTATTGATTGGGTGGCAGCTTAAATGGATGTGGTTGAAAAACCTGGAATATTGACTTCTGAAATAGACCCCTCAGTGTGGTGTTTGCCACACAGCCAGCAAAAATACTGCTTTGAGTGAACTGGAATTGTGAACTAATTTTTGCCAGAAAGACATAAGCTATAATTCTCAATACCAAGGATGCCAACACCTTTTTTGAAACATGCTACTGTTTATAGAAGCTGTATTTTAGACAGCTAAAATTTTATTTAGAGTTGCAATTAATGTTCTAAATGCCATTTCAAATCTACTTGTCAGAATAACTTTAACTGGTTGTGTATTGTTTTTCAGAGGTGACTTTAGATGTACAGAACTCACACTGACGACCAAAAGTTTTGTCTGGCATTAGAAAAGAGAAATAATTAAGCTTTAAATGTAGAAGTACTTCAGGCATTATAATAGTTCTCAGAGCCTTTCAGAGCTGTAGATTTTTAAGGAGAAGTTATGTTGCTAAAATTACCCCCTAGATGAAGCAGAATTTGTATATAAGATAAAATTTTCTTCTGAGGACTGTTACTGTCTCTGTTTTTAATTAGCAAATCCAAGCTAAGGCAGTTTTGACTGCCTGGCCATCTCATGAGTTAAAATGAGAGCTGAAATTCAAGTATGGAACATGTAGCTATCATGAAAGTTTGATATAGTTATTCCTTAGAAGTCATCAAAGATGTAGAAAAGCACATGTATAACTGCAGATGCATGTGATGATTACTGCTGTTCAGAGGGAGCTGATACAGTGCATTAAACTTTTGAAAGACTGTTTGAAAATATAATCAGTGAGAGAGAGAGTTTTGTTTTCTTCCTTGTCTCAGACCTACATAACTAACTATGTATTTCAGCACAAGAAGCAGGGAAGACTGGTGACAAAGAAGGGAATCTCAAGCAAGACTTGGAGGGTTGCTCTTACTGATATTTTTTCATTGCAGATTGTTTGCATTGAGGTGCTAAGAATTTTTAATGTATGATTAAGATGAGCTGTGTGCGCAGTCTGATCTCACGTAATTTTGGTATTACTGATTTCAGCCGGTTTGTTTATTCTAATACAGCTGGGCTTCTAAAGTCTGCAGTTGAAATTACTGCAAGTGGAATAGTATGTTGTTTTTCACAACTTCATGCTGTATTTCACAGGAGCTTTTAAGCTGTGCTGCTTACAGATTTTGTCGAGGTATAGATGCAAGAACATAGAAGTTTGTTTATTTGCATAAAAGGAGTTAGTCACTTCCTGGAGCCAAAACCTCAGGGGTGGGTGCTGTTTGGCCTCAGTGACTTTAAACTTTCCTATCAATGTGAAAAAGCTCTTAGTTTCAATTCTTTCTTTCTTTTTTTTTTTTTTTCCCCTGATATGCTAAGTTTTTTAAAAAAGCAATACTGACTACAGCGTAAAACAAACCAGACCGTGATTGTCAATACCTAACTAAGTAAACATAAGTGACTTCTGTTTTACAGAAAAAATGAAGGGCCCAATAAAGGTTAAAATTGACTGAGAAAATTGTAGTTAGAGAATCTCAGCAAGAAGTCTGGTTAGTTTTATATGCCAAGAAAAGCCAAAATAACTCCGTATTTAGGAAGAGAAGGTGCAATATAGATTTGGCCCTGCCTGCTTTACAGCTGTTTCTGGCAGCACTCTCCTTTTATCTTCTTGTTGCCAGTGAACACCACAGTGAGCCTGCATGCCTTATACATATCTGTCATGGGGGTATGTTGAGTCTAATACTTCTCAAGTCAGAAATATAGACAGGAATAATTTAATCAGTTCTTCTATGTTAATGATGGTCAATTTGGTGGTCACCTTTCATGAGATGGTGCTTCATGGAGATAGGTTGGCACTGGACCTACAACTGTGGAGGAACTGGGGCACTCTGGGCAAAAAAAGACTTAGGGAATTTGTCTTTAATTTATTGCCCAGTAACAGAAACTTCTGATCGATGTTTTGTGTACTAAGAAGAAAAGAAAATTAACAATTAAACAGAGGAACACTTTTCCTCCTCCTTGCCCAGTATCGAATTCAGCCAAACGTCTCTCCTCCCCACTTCCTCGTTTTTCATTCAGGGTTATACTTGGTCAGTACAAATTCCTCCAGTGAGATGAAGAATGATGCAGGAGGCTGTCATTGTGTGTGCAAGTTTTGGTCTGCTGCTGCTGCTCTTTCAATTAGTACATCTACCCTTGGGTGGGTTTCATGTGCACTGCAACACTTCAGGAGTGTCAATGGCCAAGTGTGGGCTGCCCATGTGCTGCAGCCCCTCAGGGACATCCCTTTCCTTGGCATGGCATGCAGCAGTTGGGGACCTCCTGCCCAACACCACCACACACACACACATACACCAGTGTGTGCTATTCAAGGTATTAATTTTATTTGATATTTAAAATGTTAATTAAGTGTACCCAGTTAGAGACTTGTCTGCAAGAAAAGTGACCCAAGTTATGCTCCCCATCCTGGCTAAAATCTAATTATTTTAATTTACAGATTAGAAGAGTATTAGCTGAGAAGGATGAGAGAGGCTTGGCCTGAGTGATTCCTGGAAGGACGCCTGAAAGGTGGGAGTCCATGATCTAGACACAAGTTGGAGACTGAATTCAGATACGAAATCAGAGTTGAGGCACTGACTTCAGATATGAGTGATTTGATTTGAAATCTTCCACATCCTGTGTGAATGCTTTCTCACTCAACTAGTTAATGAAATGCTGTCAGCCACCATGACTGTGCATCTGCAAGGAGCCTAATCTTGTCATTCGATATGTCTTTAGTTCACCTATTGGATTTAGGTGCCAGGTGGTCTAACCACTGGTTTTCTAGAGATCTCAGGTGGGAGCAATGTCCCTTTTGCAGGCCAGAATATTTCAGGAATGCAAATGGCACAAGACGACAGTCATTATAGGTACATTTTGAGCCAAGAAGGTATTTGCTAGTGTTTTCAGGCACATTGAACATGAGGTAGATGTCTGTCTGGGATATTCTGAGATTTTTCTGAGATAAACTCTTGGTCCTAAAATCCTGTTTTAAGCCCCAGAGGACACGAGTTTATACATGGGACTTATTTACTAATTTCATATTAATATAAAAGAAGAGACTACAAAAGACTATGAAAGAATAGGGTCCTTTCGAGAAGGCCTGATTGTACCTGAAACTGTGAACGGTTTGCTTATTTCTTGGTTGGAAAAGCCTCACTATATCTCTTTTTCCTAGTAAGATACTGTATCAAACATAATAAAGTTGCTGAAAGTTTAATTTTGTAGAAATATCTGGCAAAGATATTTTTGCATGGGTGAATATGTTCATAGGATCTGCTTTGCACTTCTTACTACTTCCAGCTTATAAATGTAATGAATAAAAGCAGTAAAATATCAATATGATTGTCCGGAACACTGCAATAGTTGCAGTTAATGCACAGGGACCACACACAGAGCTTCTGTTAAGTTGACAGGGACAGCGTAAATTTGTGATTATCTCTGATATTTTTTAGCGAAGTGTGTATCTACATTTTAAGTTGTTTGTTAGAACATTTGTTTCTTTTATTTTGGCTTACTGGGACAAGACTCCTTTCTTTTTCCATACCAGAATATTCCAGTTCTGACTAAGCTGCATTTAAAAAATGTCTGTTATTTTCAAACCACTAATCTCTCACATACAGTCCTATGTTGTAGTTACTTGTTATTCTTATGGTAAACATACACTCAAGGTCACTGAATCAGTGACCTTGTGAGCAATCACTTGCTTACGAGCTTCCTTTGGTGACTGAATTTGCAAGGTGCTGAACGCTGCTACTGGTAGAGGTAGGCATTACACCACTTAATTCCACTAAACTCTATGGAACTACTAGTGTTGCTAAGGTTAAGCATGTGATTCAGTATTTGGCTGGACTGCGGTCCTAAAGCTCAGTGCTTTGCGGTTTTAAAATTTTAATTTAAAGCTTAGCTGGACAAGGCTCGATTTCTATCAGGTAATGCAATTTGCTTGTGATGCTCACTTCAGTTTCCAGTGTAATGTTAGCTTGTGTTTAGACAGCAGGGCATCAGGGCCACTTGCATAGTAAATGAAGGGCTGCCCAAGAAAACAGGGTAATGTGCTGACAGTGTATTTAGCTAACAGATTTAACTGTGGTTTTTAGAATAAGTCTTAACTCTATATCATGTATAAACACAAACATGTCTGATGCCCAGTGTGACTCATGTTTAGTTATTAATACAGTCCTTGAGATAAGGTATTTGACAAGAACATGTCTTTATGCATGCTGAAACTAAGACGGTTATATAATACAAGGAGTAGCAAACAACTTTGAAAAAGTCTCATGGAAACCATTCAGGAGTGGGAACTGAATGCCAATTTCATTATCACCTGTAAAGAGCCAAACAATGAGGTATTGTAGGCTCACAGACTGTGCTCAGAACAGAAGGTTTAAGTGCATCTGCCAGTAGGTAAACTCAGGCTAAAGCCCGTCAGATGGAATACATCTGTTAACAAAGCCATTAAGTGTGTTTTAAATGTTAGTTAAAACTTTTGTGAAGAATGTGCATGGGATGAACAAGGGAGGATGCAACGAGCCAGGCAGTAAAGTTCATAGTAGTAGCAGGTCCATAGTAATCTTTTATCCACTGGTGTCAGGATTTTACCATGTAAGAAACTTTTTATGTGCATTTTACAGACCTAAAAATTAAGGGCTGTGCTCAAAGGAAACAATAACATTTTAAGCTAAAGAAAGAAGATGCTAGAGTGGTAGAGAGGAAGTGCTGAAAATACTTTTTGATTGCAGTGTTTTTATGGGGGAAAGAATTCTGATTAACCTAGTTTTGAATAATTACTGATTTACCAAATAACCATTTTAATGTTACAGTATAAAAGTACTGGTATGAATGTATTTCTACAATTCTCTTAGGCATTTCTAAGGAAGTTGTATTTTTTCCTGAAAAATTCATTGAGGAACTGTGAGAAGAACAATGAACAGCATCAGTGAAAAAGAATCTTCCTTTTGCCTCATTACATCCAATACTTAACTGTAGGAAAAGGCTGAATTTAAGAGAGAGAGAGCCAAGATGGATCTGACTATATAGAAGCCCTGCCCTGAGTGAGGAACCTCCTGAAAAAGGTCCACAATGTCCTTTAAAAAATCACAAGAGAAATGGCATCCTGGTTAATGATGAAGGACTACAACTGTGGCAATTCTAATTACAGAAGTCTAATAATAGCACTTTTCTACTTGAGAATACAAAATCAGAAAACTCTTTATATCCGAGTACCCTCTAAATATGCAGAACTTTTGTTCAAAGATGATGTGGGAGAAAAAGAGTTAAATCCACACTTCCTCACTTTTGTTCTGTACACCTTCAGGTAAAACTTAACAAGGATACAGACAGCTGTTATTCAGAGTGAAACAGTGATTTGGTGCAGGAGTCAGGATGTTAATATTTGGAGTCTCTTATATTTTGGTGGAATAGCTCCTTCAGGCACTTCCTGATGAGGACAGAGGCAGAGCACCACTGAGTAATACCTTCAGTGCTCTTCAGGAAGTTCTACCCAGAAACAGCTCCAGTTCTCTTCCTGGCAGAGGGGACAATAAAGATTTTATCTTGATTTTATTTCCCAGCAGCAGTTACTTTAACCTTCCAAACAGAGCAGACTGCATTCAGTAAAATTCATGTTCAAAAATCTTGACAAAGAAGAAGGTTCCAACCTGCTGAA
>NW_009914228.1:97467-147480 GCF_000696875.1 Nestor notabilis
ATGTGGTGATGTTCACATGCATCCCTCACACATTGCAAGGCTAGCAGTTACATGTAAGAAACACCAGATTGTCTTTTAGCGATGTGATCCCAATGTAATTTTTTCTAGTCATACTTATTAAAAGTAGGGCATTATTCCTTTATGGTGCGATTCACTCTGTAATTTGAATCTAATTGTGGTGAATCATATCACTCTTTGCATGTAAGATATTACAGTTCCCTCTTTACAGAAGAAAACCTGGAAGAACTTGTAATTTGTAGCCGGTGTTACACAGCTATACATGGTGAAATCATGCAGAATTTTATTTCTGTGTGGTGGTGCAGCTATTCTTCAGCAGCACCTCCACAAAACAAGAGTGAGAAAGCTGTGGGTGGGATTGTTCATTCATCTCTAGAGTTTTCCAGTAAAGATTCTGCTATACCAAATGTAGGACTTGTCCTTCTTTAAAATAGCATCATGTAAGGGAATTTCCAATACATTTTTGTTTCTATTTGTTTTACTTTCACAGGTTCTCCTGGGAATTTTGTTTTTCTTTAAAATTCCCAGGATAACAAAAGAGTCCTTGGTGACAAGTTATTAAAAAAGCCTTTTTTTTTTAGTGCCAATTCATATGTGACAAAGTTTGAAAATATTTTTTGTGTTGCAACACTTTAGACATCATGGAAGTTAGGAGTGCCTAAGGGGGACAGTGAAACCCAGCTAACATCCTTTTCACAAGAACAGTAGAATCTTTCATTTTGAGGAACATGTGAATTTAGATCCAGATTTGGACATATATCTAACTTTAGCTGTAAACTTTTTCAAATTATTGCCTATTATTTCTGTGTTGCCATCGAAGTATAAAACAAAATTATGACAAACCTCAGCAATCACAGCAAAACAATAAAATTTAGAGTCCATTCTGGCAAAATGAACCACCTACAAGATGCTGCTTGAGGAGTCTGAGACAATTTATCCATTAAGTTAGAAATAGAACTCAAAATTCTTAGATTTCATGTACAGTCTCAACACAGCATTCAGGAATTGTGGACACCACGATTCATACAGGTACAGTAGGGAGGGCCAAAAAGTCCATGACTTTAGACTGAATTGAAAACTTGAATTGGGCTATAGTAAATTATTTCATAAGATGTAGGCTAGATATAAGGAAGAAGTTCTTCACAGTGAGGGTGCTGAGGCACTGGAATAGGTTGCCCAAGGAAGTTGTGAATGCTCCAACCTTGGAGGTGTTCAAGGCCAGGCTGGACAGAGCCTTGGGTGACATAGTTTAGTGTGTGGTGTCCCTGCTCATGGCAGGGGGATTGGAACAAGATGATCTTAAGGTCCTTTCCAACCCTAACTATTCTATGATTCTATGTCCTCATCTCAAATTACTTCTAGTATCATCTATTTGGGTTCTCTCGTAGCTCAGCCAGAATAACCCTTCAGGTTTTTATTCCCTGAAGACCTGCCATAATATGAGGTGGGACTGAGCTATTTTCCTCAACTGTGGTCCAGATTTTTTCAGTTCTGAGCAATGGATATTAGTGTGAGGATCACTTCTTATCTCCTTACTTTTCCCCAGAGATTTCACACTCATCTTTCTCAGAGTGGACTTCCAGCTTAGGTATTCCAGTCTGTGACCTAAGGAAGCCAGAAAATTTAACTGCTTTAACATAAACACTCTCTTGTTCTGTCACCACAGAGTTAAACAAAGCTTACACGTTTCTAAAGTTGAACCTTTATTCTTGAAAAAGATTCAAATGTAATCATATAAAAGATGCTGAACTCTTATGTTTATTTCCAAGATACTAGTTACATATTTAATGGAAAACTAGGAACCTGTGAGGTGAATTAATCTTTTCAAAACTAATATCCTTATATAGGATCCTTCTCTGAAAACGTAGTTTATGTGCCTGACCTTTGAAGCCACTTTATTATAGAGCTCTGGCTAAAATGCTGGTTGTGTAATCAAACTAGGATTTGTTTTGTTTTTTTTTCTTCTGTTAGTCATGAATGGGTTAGGAATGAACTAGCATGGTTTGCGATGACAGATTTAATATGTTGCTGTCTTCCAGCTTTTTGACACAGTTCTGTCTCTCTGTGTGTTTCCATGTCCATATGCCTCTGTGAATTAACAAAACTACAAAGTCTAGATTTTTCACAGTGAGAAGTCAGTAGTGTCTCTGTTGGAGACTGCTCATGCTTGTCTTCAGTTGTCAGTATTTTTACTTAGCTACAAAACAGAATTAACTGAAAATGTTTCATTTCGATTAAGAGTTTTGGCACAGCTTCTTAGACCAATTTTCAGGACATCTAGATGTAAAGAAGTTTTGATATTTCCCCCAGAGTTTACTCCCTGCACTTGTTTCCAGAAGGCCAGTGTAAATCAGAGTTTGCCATACAAGACAGAAGGTAAAAAATATGCAACTTTTTAAGTGTTCCTGCTTGGCATGGGAAGTCAGTATATAACTATCTTCCTAGGTTATGAATGTTTTCCTGCCATGTGTGTTTCATCCTTTGAGCCCGGGTTTTACTGGTGTGATAAGACTGAATTTGTGTAAATGGTTGTCATATGTGTTTCAAGGTCTCTTGTTAAAACCCAGCCCTATATAGGAATGCCTTTTTATTCCTAATGCCAAATTTTTCTTGTGAGGGAAGTTCTAAGAAGTACATAGTTGCTTTACACTTTTAGACTTGAATGCCTCTTTTTATAGTGGGTAGTAGATATATCTCCTTTTGTTTACTGTAGTACCTGTTAATTTATCACAGATCTCCTTCAATGTACACGTGAGGTAGGTTGGCAGCAGCTTCTGTCAGCTGCTTACATGATTTATTTTCATCATTTTGTGCATCTCTGTCTAGCTGAAATTATGTTCTAGTCCAAGCCAAAATTCGTTATGCTGAGACACGCATGGTAATGTTCTGGTTATCTCTTAGTATTACTGGAAATAGGCATCAAATAATGTGTGATGTTTTGTTTTGTATTGTTTTCTATCATCAATTCTGTAAGTAATGTGGCAATTGAAGCAAAGAAAGATTGTTTGCAAAGTAGGCATCACTAGAAAATACTAAAAATTGCTATTTTTTGTACTTTCCATAAACTTATATTTCATGCTTGCTCATTTTCATTTGTTGGCAAACCAAGAGAAAAATTAAGAACGCAGCAGAACATAGCTGGCATCTCAAATGGTGAACTTTTCTCTTAGCATGGACTTGTCTTGTTTATGTTGTTTTTCTTCCCATTTCTAGGCGCGTATAAAATAGATCTAAAAATGTGACAAGATGGAGTCTTTTCTACTCTTGACTCTCAAATGCAAGCTGGGAGGCAGGATGAGGACAGGTTGTTGAACACTGTGGATCACTTTGATTTCAGTCTTATCTTTATTGGACAGGTTTGGAAACTTCAAAACTGAAAAACGTTCTCAGTTGAAGATAGAACTGAGCAGGCGTTACAACCTTATTTTCCCTTCTCCAGGTAGAAGTATGTAGAATGTAGCATGTAGTAGGCTTTATAGGCGGTATATAGATTGAGTTTGTCTTGCGGATGTTCATCCTCATAACTGTTTTCTAAATAATGTCTAAATGTATAGTTATGAGAATAGTTTTTAGTTCTTGGATAGATGAGTGCAAACCTATCTCATTTTCCAGCCTTATGTCAAGGCCAGCTCCATGAGTCTACCAGTCCTTTGTGCTTCCACGTGATTCCCATGGAAACGAAATTCTGTGCATGGGTGGGGAGGGAATTGGGACCGTATTTCAGCAGATCCCTGGTCCGCATAATGGGAGAATGGTATTCCAGGGATCTGGAAGGAACTGGGTCTCAAATTTTGTAGATTTTTCCAAAATCTTCTGTGGGCAAAACCAAACTTCGGAATGGAGTACTTTAAGGGGAAAAGTGAATAGGAGTAAAGTAGCAGCAGGGGAGAAAAAGGCAGATGGGATTCTGTAGTAAAGAAGGAAAGGTGAGCATGCTGGGCAGTGGGAGTGGCATAGTGAATTGAGGAGGTGTGGTCTTTGTGATAAAAGCGACAGAATGTGCAACCTTGAGTGATCTGATAACACCAGCAGACCTGAAGTGATCTTCATTTCCTCTATTTCTCCTGTGGAAGGTTGCTCTAAAGACTTCTTCCTGAAGTATAGGACCTTGTCTCTCTATGTTAAGCTCAAAGCAGTAACTTCTTTGAAGGCTTGCTTCAGGGTTTTGAGATTTTTTTTTTGCTACTGATAGCTATGAAAGAAACTGGACTAAGATTTAATTCTCTTCACCACCACCACTGCATTTCTTTAGTAAATCATGGGCTTTCAGCAGGTTCTGGTTTTCATAAGAAATTGTCACTTGAAAACCAATGATGATTTTGTCTTGGTAAGGATACAACCTAGGAACTAGAAATGTGGTTTTGGTATGGGGATTTTCTTAGAGTTTAAGTTCAATATTTTGTCCTAGAATGTATTTAGCCTCATTTCTGATCCTTTTTAAGGCTATTATATGCAGTGCCATATCAAAATGTGCTGTATATTGGAGAATCTCAACTTTCATTCAGTAATATTCTAGTCCTGGTGGTCTTAGGAGAGGGCAAAAATACTAAAGGGTGAACAAAACCTATGAAATTAACACTTTTTTCCTCTAAAATTTTAATCCCAGAGTCACACCACTGGAGTTAGCAATTAATATATACTATTTCTGTGTTTCCTGTGGCTGATACTTTCTGGCATTGCACATGATGACACCAAGTATTGAGATAAGATTTCTTGTGACAACAGTTGTATCTAATAGGATCTAACTGTTGACTGAATACTTTCATATTGTAAAAGTAATACACAGCTGAGTGGTTACTCAATTAAGGAAAATTATGTTACGTCATCCTATTTATATCATTGATTTAGAACTATGATCAGTGGAAACTCAGTATAATATACTTATCTGTTTATGAAATTCTTGTCTGTGATTGTACCAATCAAAAAAAAATACTACTTAAAGGTCATCATCTGAATAGGGAAGGTTATGACTCAAACCTGCCAAAATATAAGAATGATCAAACATTTTTTGACGACTATTGGAAATATATTTTAATTATTCTCAGTGATATTTTATTAATCATTTCCTGTCTTCACATAAATTTTCCCCAGCTTGCACAAAGTTCTGAATTCCTTGGCAGATAACAAAACATTTTATAGTAATGAGCGATATCACTTTTTGCTATGCAAGTAATTAAGAAGTTCTGACATTTAAGAGATGTTCCAGGAAACAGTAGTCTAGTAGGATGTTTAAACCCAAACATACCAAAATGTGGCAGCTGTAGCTGCTGAAGTTTTTACCCAGAAATGAACCGGTGAAGTTAGTAAAGCTAAAGAGTGGCTAAATTAATGTATAAGCCCTGATGTAAGGATCCACCTATGAGAGTTGATGGGGGAGGCACAGGAAGTGGGAAAGCTACTGCACCTTTGCCATTAACAAAATATTTCCTCTGTAGTGTTTGTTATCCTGGTTTAAGAGATCAGAAAGTGTGTGGAGTGTGAGAGATCTTTAAGAAAGCTGTAGTCAGTTAAGTGTTCTTGGCTGTTCAAAAATTACTTGTCTCAAAATAATACAAACTGAACCAATTCTGAGAGATTATTTGAGCCATCTGATTGGCAAACATACAGGGCTAACAGCTGTAGAAATGCCCTCCACTGACCAACTGAAACGTCGTCACCTTAAAAAAGTCAGAAGCTTTTATTTGTAAATTAAAGAAACCTTGAGTTTATTGTGAATAAAATTCCGCAGTCCGTGGAGGCAAATTTCCCATTGAGATCTGCCCAAATAGGAGCTTGCAGAATGTGGCCCAGACACAACTGGCATTGGGTGTATCTGTTTTGGGTTTGTGTGGCAAGGTTTTGGTAGTAAGGGGCTACAGAGGTGGTTCCATAAGAAGATCCCCTGTGTCCCATAGACCCAATGCCAGCTGACTCCAAGATGGACCTGCTGCTGGCCAAGGCCGAGCCCGTCAGCAATGTTGGTAGCACTTCTGGGATAATATATTTAAGAAGGGGAAAAACTGCTGCAGAGCAGCAGCTGGAAGACAGGTGTAAGAACATGTGAGAGAAATAGCTCTGCAGAGCCAAGGTCAGTGAAGGAGAGGAGTAGGTGCTCCAGGTGCTGGAATAGAGATTCACCTGCAGCCTGTGATGCAGACTATGGTGAGGCAGGCTCTCCCCCTGCAGCCATGGAGGTCCACAGTGGAGCAGATCTCCACATGGAGCTCGGACTGTACCTGTAGAAGGGACCCCACGTTGGAGCAGTTTGTGAAGAACTGGAGTCTGTGGGAAGGACTCACATTAGAGAAGTCCATGGAGGACTGTCTCCTGTGGGAGAGACCCCACTCTGGATCAGGGGAAGACGAGTCCTTCCCTTGAGGAGGAAGAAGTGGCAGAGGCACGTGTGATGAACTAACCACAGACACTGACTCCCATTTCTCTGCACCACTGAAGAGTAGAAGATAGAGAAGGGGTTATTGCACAAATACAGGCTTACTGGAAGAGGCAAAAGTAACTTTTACCTGGTTATTAACATGAGTCAATGCAGCACATGTTCATGCAACAGTGAGACACATCTGCCCCTACAGCACTGTATACACTGAGAGGCCCTTATGCAGGACCAACAATCAGTTAGGTGAAACTCATTTGCCATCATAAATTAGGTATACTCTTATCTGCTTTTTTCAAAGTCAGTAAGTGGTGTTGGTGGGGTAAACTCTTTCAAATGTGTTCAAAATAAATATGACAGCAAGCATTAATGAATGACAAGACCATTTCAGTCTTAAAGCTAAGATAAATATATCAGAATTTCCTGAGGGAATTGCCAAATTCTGAAATCTATTCTCTTACTAATAATGGAGTATTAAAACATTGGGTTGTCCTAGCCTCCAAAGACTGAATTTTTGTGTCCTTTTTCCCTCCCAGGGATGTTTGAATGGCCTATTAGTGATGGTAGGCTGAAACTGGGGAGTTAAATCTGGTGCAGGCACAGATGTTCTTGAAACATGCAGGCTTACCTTTAAAATAAAATCTGCAAAAATATTTAGATACTGGTGTTACGTCGGTTTCATGTTGGTGCCTGACTATCTTTGAGGATCTAGCCCTTAATTACTACAGTGAAGGTAAACAGAAACATCTAAGATAAGACAACCCAAGTTTTAAAGAGCCTGAGCATATGGGGTTGTTACCAGTTTTGGTAAGAACTGCATGTTTGGTGGCAGGAAAGTGGAGACATATTAGTACATGTAAGAAAAATCATAGTATGCTGTAATAAATTTGTCCATATGAATAACTTCTGCAGCTTCACAATTTGGTACTGATACTCTGCACATCACCCAGTCCTGTTCCTTTTCTCATGAAGTGGAGATTAAGGAAGAAAGTTATTAATAAAATTTTGCTGTCTAGATATTGATCCCAGATTGTGATGCAGAAGATATTTGTAATGCTGGAGAATAATAAACTTTAACTGAAAGATGCTTCCATATTTATGTAATTTGCAGTGCCCCTTCTTTATTCTCATATTTTTCAGGTGAAGTTTGCACTTTATAATTTGATTAATAAGATTGGATTTTCCTCCTGAAAGTAATTTAAAGGGTGATATTTATCCACTTTTCAGTGTTTTCCTGATTTTTGCACAAATTTTGTAAATTTGAGACCCACTTCAGTGATGATTCTAAATCAGAACCTGTCTTTCAAGAAAACCCAGCCCTTCTCTATTTCCTTAATTTAACGGTTTATTCATGCTGCTATTTGATATGTAGACCATTTTCTTTTATGCAAAACAACATATAAACAGTTGCTCATTTTACACATCGGGTGCAGTAAGAATTTCCTGCAGAGTGGACATACCACACCAGAAGTGTCAGTTAGGCCATCAGATAAACCAGAGAATTTCTCAAACTGCTGCTTCCATTACAGAATATGCACCATTTACACTTCCTCTATACAGTCTGTCCTAGGCAGACTTAAGCATGCTCTTTCAGAGCCAAATTTCCTGAAAGGCTGTCACTTCAACCTCATGAATGTCTCTGCTTCAAAAGATAGGTGCATGGCCTCCAGCAGTAGCATGAGGTTACATATACACATAATTATATTTTAAAAATATGTCCATGAGATAACATTCTTTTCAGGCTAGAACTGCAGGCTTACTGTGAATAAGTTACCTCTTCTGCTTGCTTAGATTACTAATGAGGATTGTTCTGTAGTATTATGCCCCTGATGTAAAGTAAAGCCAGGAAGAAGACTCAAGACATGTCCTTTCTGCACAATATAATAATCCACATATATTTATCCTGTCTTATTTTCTAAATACATTTCTGATTTTGCCTAGTATAAAAATCACCCTAGCTTTCCTGGGAAAAAGCACTGTTCACATCTGTGCAGAAACAGTGTCTACTATAATGGGACAGCAAAAAGAAATACACTCTTCACAACAATCATTAATGTAGCTAGACTTGGTTTAGCCCAGTAGCAAAATGTTTGGATTTGGTAAATGGAAAATGTCTTAGTAATTCACTTTGTTATGATGGACATACTATCTGAAAGAGCTAGAAAAAATAATCAGATTTAAAAAAATCTATTTTTACTGAGCAAACAATGATGAGATATTAATTTAGCAGAAATTAATGGACCAGTTCTCATTCCCTTGGCTGAGAAACTGAACGATCAGGTATGCTTAATGACGTGTTTTGAATAGAATGTGCTGAAGGACAAAGAAAAAAACTTTAAAATAACAATTCCAGAAGAAATCCGTGAAGTTTTGCAACGTGAAGTTATAGAATCAGAGAAATGTTGGTTAGTAAGGACCACTGGAGGTCTCTACTCCAGCATACCACTGGAGGAGGACTATTGCCAAAGCAATCAGATCAGCCATGGTTCTACCTACTCCTGAAAATGTCTAAGACAGAGGATTTAATTATATCTCTGATGATGCATTAGAAAACATTGTTTCTACTATCCAGTCTGACTCACCTAGATCACAGTTTTTGCCTATTTTCCTGAAATTTACCAGCTGCAACTAGCAAAAATTTCATCTCCATCAACTTTGTAATTCCCTTCAAGTAGACACAAGTTTCAGCTAGATTCTTCTCATCCTCTTTTTTGCACTTGTCGCTGCATTTGTCACCAGTTCTTTTCTGTTTTGAGCAACAGGACATCTGGAGTATTGCCCAGCTTGTCCTTCTAGCATTTATGTTGTGAAATTGCCATGAATGTCATCATGAAAATGCTGTTGCTTTCCCAGTAGATGGTTGTATGGGTGGAATCGTATATGAAGATGAGAGCCTGTGATTAGGAGACTTCTGCCAGTTATTTGTAGACAGCTTCATGGTCTCCTCCTTATACTGGATCATGGGATCCTGTGCTCCTTCTTCCTCTTCATCTTGACTAAGAGGCTTACATCTTACTTTCTTACTGGAGCTCCTTGACACAAGAGTGTGACTACTCCTCCTTTTGTTTGCTGCCTGTCCCTCTCTGTCTTTGCCTGTCCCTGTCCTTTCACAGTTTGTGTACTGTCACATCAGGGCTACCAGATTCTGCTCATGTAGTAGCTGCATTACTGGCCTGGACTTGCAGTTCTTTGTTGCCCAGGCTCTGTGTGTTAGTGTACAAACACCTTTGCAAAGCCTTTTCTTTCCTCAAACATAGCAGTGTGATCAAAGAAGACATATCTTTGCTGGTGACATGAACTGTGCATTCATTGGCAGCTGAATGCATCTGCTTCTTCCCAGGCTCTTACCCTTGACCAGAAAGATTAAAGATAACACAATGTGAGCCCTTGTCCACCTCAGCTTTGTCTCCAAAGCCAAATAGTCATCTTTAACCTGATATTAGTCAGAAGGCTGGACACTAGAAGTCTGTTCAGGTCTAACAGAGTTTTAGTGAAACCCATATGTACACGTCTAGAAGAAAAAAAGTATACTGTGAACAGGGTGAATTCCATCTGAAGACAGTTGCAAATGGAGGTGACTGCATCTTACATTACTTAGCTGCAAGACAAATAAATCATTAGAGTTATGAATATTGAATTCAGATTTGCAAGCAAAGAAGCTGGGAAACTTGTCTACACCCCAAGGAAACACTTCTACAGTCACAGAGAGGGAGGTACAGAGAAACTGATTTGACAGTAGCTTCTCAGCAACAATTGCATCCATAACAAATAACATCAATCTAGCAATGTTTAAAAAGACTGTTGTTTGGTATCTGTGTGGCCATATCAATGCACATGCTCCATCTAATTAGCCTAAAGAAGGGTTAATCAAGGGCATAGTTACCTCTCCTGTTGGAATTAGCTTGCCAAGCAGAAAAGAGATATGAAGAAACTCGTAGCCTAGGGCAAAATGGGGCCAGTGAGTGGGATGTGTTATTTTCACAGCTTTGCTCAGCATTTGTCTCAGAAGTGCTGCTACAGGCAATGTGAGGTATGCAGGGGGAGAGTGGCTGGGAGCAGAGCAGGGAGTAGGAAAATCTTTTGCTGCTGAAGTAATGATCCTTGAATTGTCATTCAGAAGGTGACTCTTCCCTGGTAAATGAGGAAATGGTAGCTCTTGATATGACAGATCTAGTAAGCCATAGGTGTGGAAATACAGCCATTGGATGTGACTTTTGATTTTCTCCCATGGCTAGTGTATGCCATTCCCTACAGATGGCCTGCAGATAAACTAGCCAGCCTTGCTGTGGAACTCAAGCAGAGACTGAGCTCCTAGTCATACCTTTCTGTAAGAAATAGTGCTTCAGTGGCTGTAAATTCTTTTTATTTTTCAAATTCCCTTTTCATCCATGCTGGCCGTTAACACTGGGAAGGATGAAAAGGAAAACTCATGAAGTTGTATTGAGGTGTAAATCAGGGTACATCAGAGGAGAGATTGAGCTTCATTGTGTTCATTATGTTTAACAGTGAATTTCTGAGGAATACCAAGTTTCACAGTTTAGTAAGAAGAATGTGGTACATGAACTGCTCATAAAAATACGTCATGCTTTAGGTTAATACTGCTTCTGCAACTTCAAGATGATACCTGGCACTTTATTCTTCCCTACTGAATAATCTCATAGAGTGTAATGATGCACCTCATGGGCTCCGTAGTACCGCAGATGATGCTAATGCGAATAGGGGGATCACTCCTTTAGGAATGGCAGATGATAATCTGAGTGGAAGTGATTATAAGGTGAAATAGTTTATTATTTCAAAGTAAGGAAGTTATAAGAAAACTTCTCTCTGAAAAAACTACTTGAGAAACCGCTTTTCAGAGAGCATGAGAAGCTGAAATATAAAGGTTTTTGGAAAGCCAGACTGACAGAGAAAGTAGTGAAGAAGGACTATCTTCTAATGAAAGCAGCTGTCATGACAATATAATAGTAAATGATTTCCACAGAATGTAAACATAAGGAACAGCAAAGGATGTAACAAAGTTCTAGAAATTCATTATAAGAGGAAGAAAAATGAATGCTCATTCACAAGGGCAGGAGCACAGACTTAAGTTTATACTGAAAAAGTAGTGATTGATTTCTCTGTTTCCATTTTCAGGCACTTTGTGTAGTTTAAAAGTTTATAATACAGGTATTTTTAAACAGAGACAGAACAATAATCTTGAATATAGAAGTAACAGGTTGATGGATGCCTAAATAAAATAATTGTAGTCACTTTGCATGGACCTAATGAAAATTAGCACAGCATACTTAATAAATCTAGTCTCTGTAGCGGGAATCATTATCTTTGAAAATCTGGGTTATTTAAAAAAGGAAATTCCAGGCATTTGTAAGCATGGACTCCAAGAGAGATACTGGAAAAAAAATGTTGCTTAGTAACAACAGGGAGAATAATAAATTGAAAAACATAATGAATTTGTCAAAAATACATCATAGTAAATGTAATTATTTTCAGGTGGGTTTTTTTGTTTTGTTTTGTTTTAAGGGAAATTGCCTGATGGAGCTGCAGAAATTATGTATTTTGAGCATATAAAAATTGCTGTATTGTCACTTCAGTTCTTGGAATTAAAATAGAGAAGTCAGGTCTGTATAATGTTTCTCCCAACAGTTTTAATGCACAACTGCCTTGGATTATTGCACAACTGCCAGGATTCACTGTCTAACTGGGAGAGTATTTCGGGGAGTCAGTCTACATTTTTAAGCAATATTTTAATGTAATGATTCAGATTTTGGAATAGAAACTAAACTCTAGCTAGGGTCTTTTGATAGTGGCTAGGGAATGAATGCCACTGAGGATTTTAATGTTTGTGCTATTTTACAAAGAAAATCTTGATAGAGAATACATCCTCTGGGATAAATCTGAGTACCAAAGAGTACTTTCTCTATTGGTAAGACAGTCCTTGATGTCAAACCTTTTATGAGGTACTGAAGGAACTGAGGTAAAGCAGAGGCCTGTGATGGTGCCTGACTTGCTCATCCGTGAAGAAAACAGAACAGTTTTATTCTGTGCCAGGTAAATATCAGCTCTCCACTGAATGATCTGCATTAAGGCCTTTTGCACCAGTGCTTTAAAAATATCAGTGGACCTGTTTGCAGCTAAGAAGCTATGCAGAATAGTAAACTGGATTCAGTGTTCTGCATTTCACTGACTTTCTTGTATTTCATAACTAGTGAATGAGAAGGGTAAATTATAGGAGGAAACACCATTTTGTACACAGAAGAAGGAGACAAGGGCAGGGAGTTGTGGTCCAGTAAGATGGGTGGTTTTTTCAGTTTTAAAGGTAATGGAAAAGGTCTGGTCCTGCTCTATAATAATACCCATCCCTCCAGGTGGAAGAACCATGTAAACAAGTATGTAAAACAGTGCTGCTAACCATCCCAACTGTACGATAGAACTGAGCCTTTCATCTGTTGGGAATGAAAAAGCTAAAATAGTGCGAATCCTGAATATGATTGTTGGCAGGATCATCACCATAAATATAAAACTTCTTTCTCATGTATCCTGGCACGCATGTGGCTCAGGCATTTCAATAAGCCTTTATTTCTGACAGACCTTGGGAAAGAAATGCATATACATGTATACAGGTGTGTATATAGGAATAGTTCTATGTCCTAGCAGTAGCACTGAAAATTCCCCTTAATCAGGAGGAAACACAAGCAGCTCACTTTTATGGCTTTACAGCCTTAATAACAAAGAAACAGGTATATAAAATACACTTAGATCAGCAGCTACATGGAGGGATTATCTTCATGGATTATCTTGACATAAAAGGTGGCTAAATATGAAATACATGCACAACATAGTCTTTTGAAAATTTCTTTGTAGGGCAACATAAAATGTTTTTGATCTTCTGTCCACGTCATGCTCTTAATGGTCCACGCTACATGGATTTCTGAAATTCAAACTAGGACAAAAACGCCTGAGTCTACATAACACTGATGAGTTTTCCATAAAGAATTTATCTGCTAATTATTTCAAGACTAGGCAAATCTAAAGTAATACAACATGTGATAGCAATGCAATACAGAGACTGTTGATTAACAGATAGAAAGAATTCCAGCTTTACAACAGTGTCCTCTGCCTTGAATTAGTTCAATTCCAAAGTTTGCTAGAGCATGTAATGGTTTCTGTATTATACCCAGCTAGAAATTCCATACCTATGACAGTGCCAAATCCACTATAAATTGAATTAAATTTGTCCTTATTGTAATTTATTACTCCCAATCTGTGAGTTGCTGCAACAGTTTCAAACATCTGGACTTGTCATATCGTATTATCTCAGAACAATAACCATAAGCTGAGAAACTGGTCTATATAATAGAATGGTATCTGTGTGGAACCACAAAATCACAACCAAGAGCGTTCATATTTCCCTACTTAGCGCCTGATACTAGAGCAATTTACACTGTACCATTTTGTGCCTTCATCTTAGATCTTGAGTGGAGATTGATTTAACAGTAAGGAGTGCTTTGTTTATGACTGAATGTTTTTTAGGATGATTGTCCAATAAGGCTGAACAATTCTTAACCAAGGGCAGGAAAAGTTAGAAGTCCTCTACTAGGATTTCATTCACAGCTCTGTGGTATATAAGCCTTTTAGTAGCCATTCAAACAGATGAACGTCAACCTCTAATGCAATCCATGTTTCACCATCTTACATCTATTTCTTGACAAATGCTGTGTGAGAAAAACATCCCTTTACTGAAAAATTTGTGTGGGTTGTTTTTTTTGGGGTTTTTTTTTTTTTTGTTTTTTTTTAAATGAACTATGATAAGTACTTAAATTGCATGCCAACATTTTTTTTACACATTATTATTGTTATTATTATGTTAACAACATACTGAAAATACTTTTGGACGCATGGAAATCTTGTAAAACCCCAAACTTAGAAAATGCTGTGTGAGTCTAAGGCTGGATTGTCCACAGCTCACCTACAGCTGTCACTATCTCCTTCCCTACTGATAGCAGACTGGGCAGACTTAAGAGTAAGTTCATCCCTAAAGAATAGCTTCACTGCTGGATAGAGGGCATACAGGAACCTGGGGAGGCACTTAAACACCACATGGGAGTGCATTTTGAAAGAGAAGTGGGAGGTACGCCAGCCTTAGGTAGGGTTTTCAGAAATGCTGATTGTATGTGCTGACACAGATGCATGTAAATAATTTCTTTCTCTGCCTATGCCTGTGGCTGAAAAGACATGCATCATGCTGGGCTGCTGTGGGCCAAGGCTATTTGCCTGTGCTGGCAGGATATACGAGGTCAAATGCAGTGTAATGCTACTATACCTACCTGGCTTCTGGACTGAATCTGGCTTGTGTCTCCACCAGTGTGCAGGGTCGTAAACCTGCTTGTTTACACCCATGCGTGTACAGGTTATGTTATACACGTTTTATTGACTGTAAATCTTTAAATGACTTATACATCTTTGAAAAATCTCATTCCTTGTAGGCTATGAAGAATTTAATTTTGCATTTTCAGTCTGAAGGCCAGAGTACAGTAAAAACCACATGGCATCACACAGATGTATTTATAGTCTCCAGTCAGGTTTTCATTTTAAAGGCATTGTGATTTGCCTTTATACTAAAGTAACTAGAAACATTTCTGTGACTAACTGAAATGTTACATACAAGTTTGCTTTTAGCAGTCAGAAATGAAGTATTTGTATAAAAATGTCTAAGTATCAGTACTGCTTATGTTTTAAATAATTAATGAAAGCCTCTTCCCAGGAGTAAACTTCTCTCAAGATGACATTTATTCTACAATAGAAAATACAATTTTTTTGTTTAAAATCTTCTTTTCATGTTATGTGCTATTTTTATTACCAAATTCCATTTATATATCTTTTAAAAGGTATATTATAATATTATAGTATTACACAAAGGGAGCAGATGAAATAATTTAAATAATTTTGTTTTCTAGAATTAGTGATGGAAAAGCTTTTGGGGACTGAAAATTAGTGGTAAAGTCAAGTTATTCTTATTTTTTTCCACATTCAGATCAGATAAAATCTCAACCAAAATGGTTTGAAATTGTGAGAAATCTTCACCATCATTTCTTTCCTGAAACTTACTCAGCCCTGATTCTAAGTTTACAGGCAACTCATCTCACCTCTCATCCTTTCTTCCTTCTAGAGATCAGCTCTGCAGTGCAGAATATACCATAGCTCCCCATGGCTGATGTTGTCTTCTGTTTTCATTAGTTGTGGAACTGGGATGAACATTTTCTGAGACCCTCATAAAGACTTTATCTAAAAAATTCTGCTCCCTGGCAGAGGGAACGAGCATGCTCTGTGCTTCAGAACCTGCAGACCGTATTCACTTCATACTACAGCTTACTAGTGCTGATGCAGAAAAAAGTTTTTTCCTATCTAATGATGAATCTTACACAAGTTTTTCCCTTAAAGGCCATTTCTTTACCTGACCTTCAAGTGCAAAAACAGAGACATGAAATAATATTATGTGTTGCCAGGCATAGTCTCAAGCAAAGCACCACACAGTTTCATTTTGTGTGTACAATTCAGCACAGTCTTACAACAACATGAAATAAGATTAAGATTGTTTTGAGCTCTGTGGCCAGGTTTTGTTGAAAGTCTGAATCTCTTCAGCCTGAATTCTTCATTAAGAACAAAGCATAATCTGCCATTGTGTTTCTCAGTGTTGCGGTATTGCAAGGTTGAGTGATTCAGCCTTCCCCTTCTTGTGTGATGAATGACCAGATGAAAAAATTTCCTGAAATGTGGACCAGGGCTGATCACCATGGGGGCCAAATGAAAGAAATACAAGGGTGCTTTTAAGATAAGATCACTCATGTTGGAAATTCCTCTTCTGTTGTAAGAGAGCACTCCGCTTTTTGCTTGAAGAGTCCACCCATCTTGTCTTTACTACAGTGGACACTTGAATTATGAGGGAGAGGGCAATATTTTTATTTTTCATTTTTTTTCAACTAAGACATACAAGGCTGTCATTGAGACCCCAAGCTCTATTTTGTAATGGAATTTGAACTGATACATTAATGACTCTGGTGTATTTAGATCAAGAGCCCTGAGACATGCTAGAAACCGCAGCTTGTTACTGTCCACAGCAATGGTTTTTGGATTGGAAAGGATTCCATTGTGGTTTTGCCATTTTATTTTATTTTTATATCAACAGCTCTTGTCTGTTGAATGCTACAGAGCAGTCTCACCAATAAGGCCACATTATTAAATTTCTGAGAGCAGCAGTGAGACAATTTGTATATTCTTTGTCTTTCTACAAGGAAGCACAGAAAAGTAACAAGCAATATCTTCATTTTACCAAATGAATATCTCTGCTTTGTAACAGAAGTCTCTGTTCTTCTGTGGCCAAAACCAGTTTAATTCAAAAGATTTTCCTTTAATAAATTAATCCAGCTCTGGGCTGGATTTACTCAAATACTACAGTAATGCAGGATGAAGAGCTGATGATAGACTGCTGGCAAACACCATAGTCACACAGAGAATTTTTTCTTATGCATATGTAGTTGCAAGGCTGTTTACCATCGTTTCTGTGAGTTCTGGGGGTGGAGAGAGGCTTTGACAGGTGTTTGTTCATGCATTGACAGTGGTCAAACGTCTAGCAGAACAAAATCGTAACTTTAGAGGTTAGCTGCTAGACACCATGCTGTGGTCCGACACCTGTATCTTCGCTGTTTTGTCAAGAAACAGTTTTACACAGAGCGCATTGAAGAATCTATTACACTGTGTCACATTCAAAGGATGTCTTACAAACGTGTCAAGAGTGTGGTGTTACCTTGCTAGCAAAAATCAGATTTACTTACTTGTTTCATTACTTTTATACCAGATACTACTTTGACAGCTGTTGCTGTGAAACACTAGAATAGGTTAAAAATAATACAGCGGTAACATCAATACACATCACACAGCTCTGCAGCAGATGCTTTGGGATGAAATATAAAACCTCCCAAATAGCTGCAAATGAAAACAAAACAATATGTGCTGATTTATGTTGCATTCTGAAGGTCAGTAAAGCTGGGATCTGGCAAAGAGCACATGAGAGCAAATTCCAGAAGAGACATCTGCTGCTGTTAAGTGGTGTTGCCAGTGCTGCAGAACTCAACAACAGAATTTGACAGTGAAAAGCATCCTTACTGGTGTTTAACTGTTTAATTATCTGCTGATAGGCAACATGACAATACTAGAAGGTATTTAGGCTTTTGTTGGTGAAAAATATCTGGTTAAATGGTCAATCTAGGAGGAAATATTTATAGTTTTCAAAGTTACGTCATGCTCACAGCATGTGAGCAGACTGTGGAAGATGGATCTCTCCAGGAGCTCCAGCTGCAGAAAAACCCCAGACCTCATCCTGGATGTATATCATGAAGTCATCTGAGGATAGCCCATTAGGTCCAATTTGTGTCACACAGGATTAACACCTGGATGTGTGCAGCAAAAAAAAAGATTCATTCCACCTGAGTTAGGAATGAAAACAAGGGATGGTTCACATACTACCCCTGGTCTCTGTCTTCACATGATAAAACACCCTTTAGTGGCCACAGTTCTTGGTGACCTCAGCAGAAAAGCCAAAGACAGATTAGGTTCTGAAGTTTGAATTACTTTTCCAAATTCCTTTTGGAAGTGAGGCCTGTGTAACCCTGTGGAAACATGTAGAAAGAGAAGCTGAAGGAAATTAATGTGGTACTCAGGCTGTGACTGGACAACCAATCTAATTCTTGTGCATCATCAGTGTCAGGTTGGCTATAGATGAGATGTGTTTGAGTAGGGTCTATGTGCCACACTGGGAGAACCTAATATGTGGGGAGGCCAGAGATTTCCTATTTCTCCCACTAATAGTAAATTTTATGTTGTTGTCATACGGTGGCAAGGGGTGGGAGGAAGCAACTAAAATACCTGTATCTTGCAATTCTCCAGTCCACAGCAGCATCTCTGCCTGCACTCTTACTTTGCTGGAAAAATTATTTAAAAAAACACCAGAAAATAGTTTAATGCTTTATTTCCTAGGTCACAATGTTTTTAACAGTAAAAAGGATAATGAGAAGTAAAGACCTGCAGACACAGGAACAGGGCCTTTCTATCACTGAAACTGAACTGTTGGTGTCCCCTTGGCAAGCTGATTCATCTGGTTAAATTTGGAATAATCTTTACTTTTGAGATCTTATTTTATAAATACTTAGGCACAGAAGTAAGTATACATGTGTAGCATAGAAATGTTAAATGTATGTAAAGAAAGGGATTTTTAAGTGTTAAAAGCAATACTTCAAATTGATAAGGTTCTAATTAAAGCTTCAAAGAAAATGAGGAAATTAATGGTACTTATTTAAAAAGAGGTATCTATATTAAGAAGTTCGAGAGTGCAAATTACTCCAAGAATCAGTAATTGGGAAATAGAAAGTGAGATGATTGATTGCTTGACAATGTTTATCTAATTCCAATGATGATGAGGCTGTATGCAGTTTATTTTAACATTATCCAAGAACTTGCCTGTCTGTCTATCTGACAAGACAGCAAGGTAAAGAAGAGTTATGCTATAATAGCAGTATATAGAGAATATTCCAAACTATCTTGTTTTTTCTTACTATAATAATGAATTGCTCTTTTAAAGTAATGGCTGGAATTGATTTTTTCATCAGATTTGAAGGATTTAGAAATATTGAAATGCACAACAATGAGATTAATAAAAGGTAATCCTTTGAAAGAAAAAAATCTGGAATACATGTGAGGAAGTGTATAACACAAACATTCGGTGTGAGTAAGCCTTTTAACTACAGACATTGTTATAGATAACCCTTTAACACAGAATTTGCAATCTGCTAAAATATCACTCAGCACAACAAATCCAGAATGCACATGCACAGACCGTGGTGTAACCTGACCCGGTGCGAGGAATAAGGGGCCAGAAAGATATGTAATGTTGCCTATATCAGCTAACCTTCAGAAGAGCTGTTTTTGCTGGTAAACTGGGCTGTAGTAGCCTTTGGTATGCCCAAGAATCTTTGCCTGACCCACAGGATTGATGTAAGTGAGAACTTGGGTGCATGAGACCCCTCTAACAAGTTCAGGCTGCATCCAGATGTGAGAACATGGTTGCCCGTTGGGCAAGTTGGTATCTGAGAATGGGCTCAGACTCCCACCCCTTGAGGAATTTAGACCAGGCATTTTCAGCCTGTGGCTCATGAACTGCTTTTGACTTAAAGCCTATAGAAGGCAATCTAAAAAAAAAAAAAAATTAGAAAAGAAGCTTACTGCTGCCTGGCTTTTATCTCCTCCACAGAGGAGGCCTGGTCAGCCCTGGGAGGTTTGTAGAGGTGTAGAAATTAAGGAAAAGAAAAACAGAAAAAAAAAGTGCCTGATTCGCAAGCATCACTTTTCATTGGCGATTACAATTTGAATGGTGCAGTTACAGGAAGACATTTGAACTAAATGCCAGGGAGTTGTGAGAATGATGATTTGGTTACTGGGAGGAAAAATCCTTTAGGTGAATCATACTAAATTCAATGGGAACAAGTTCAGGCCCCAAACTAGAGAAGATTAAAGAAACTATGTGTATTCTAATACATGTTCTGTGAAATAATATATAGTTATCTATTAATCAGAGGAATATGAAGAATTTTGAATAGGGTGATTTTAAATTAATGAAAGTATTAAATATACCAAATTAATCTTGTGAATGACCAATGATGAACATGTAATATAGCCTGGTTTTGCACAGACCACAGCTGTTTTTCTTTCAAATGAAAACCAATTGTTGCTTTGTTATGGTATGTACTTTTGGTAGTTATATTGGGAGATTTATGAGGATTCATTATGAATGTAATTAAAACAATCCTATTATCCTTGATGCACACTTTTGCCAGCTGTGATGTGTGTATCATTCTCTGATGCATCTGCCTCTTAATACAAGAGATTAAATTAGACCCCACAAGATAAAATTATAGGCGTATTTGCCAAAGCGGAAAATAGAGCTTTCTAAACTGTTTTGAAGTGCATTATGTCATTTAAACCTTTATATGGTGCATAATAAATGGTGCATATTCCAGGTGAGTCAATCAGTATGTTTTTCCAGAGATAAGTGGAAAATTAGGGCACAGAGTTTTTAATAGTCTTTAGTAAGAAATGTATTTTAAAGATATAAAACTCCACAAAACCTGAAGAGTTTTTGTATTATTCATAACTTGGTTTTAATTTTTTAGATTTACTCTCTTTTTTTTCAGGAGTGGCATGCATGCTTACAGATAAAATCAAATCAATCACAATCCTTTTTAGTCTGTATTCAAAAACTCCATAAGAAACTTCTGCAGACTTCCTTTTGTATACCACTGAGTGAGTAACTTTGTATGAATCTTTTGTACAAGCTTTAAAGTTCCAATCACTTTGCATTTAGGATTTATTGGCGAATAAAATTTCTTTATAGCAAAGGAAAAAAGACTAAAATCTGTGGTCTAAATCCTACTTTTGAAAAGGTAATGGCGGATTGTTGTATTTGTAGATTTGAAGGTTTTTTCTTTTTTCACTCATAGGATTAAGTCCTGTTATTTAATTTCTCATTAGTCAAGAGCTCAACAAGTTGTCAATATAAAATTCAAACTAAAAAAGGTTCTAGAAAAGAAAAAAGAATACAGAGCAGTTGCTGAATAATTAGATATGGAAATGAAAATGATTTGTCTAGTTCAAAATTCCATAACTGTGCAATTTCCATGAACACAGATTATTATGAAATGTAAATCAGCAAAGAATGCATAAATATAAAGCATTTTTAGATCAAGTACTTCAGGAGATTAGTACTCTAGATGTGGCCTCAGCACTGGTGTGTCCAGTTCTGGGATCCCCAGCTCAAGAGAGATAGACATACTTGAGAGAGTCCAACAAAGGGCCACAAAGATGATTAGGGGACTGGAGTATCTCTTCTGTGATGAAAGGTAGAGAGCTGGGACTGTTTAGCTTGGAGGAGAAGGCTCAAGGGAGATCTTATCAATGTATATAAACACCTGAAGGGAGGGTGTGCAGAAGATGGAACCAGGCTCTCTTCAGTGGTGCCCAGTGGCAAAACAGGAGACAATGGGCACACAGTGAAACACAGGAGGTGCCATCTGAAAGTCAGGAAACACCTTTTCACTGTCAGGGTGACAGAACACTGGCACAGGTTGCCCAGGGAGATTGTCAAGGTTCCCTCTTTGGAGACAGTCAAAAGCCAGTCCTGGACAACGGGGGTTAGGTGGCTTTGCTTTAGGAGGGGCATTGGACCAGAGAACCTCCAAAAGCTCCCTTCTAACCATAACCATTCTGTGATTCTGTGAAAAAATCAACCATATTCAATTTCTCAGTTTTTCTCATGTAGCTTTAAAGAGCTGGGTTTGGCGTGTTTGTTTTTGTGTGTGTGTGTGTGTGTTTGTTTGGGATTTATTTGTTTTGTTAGATGAGTGGAAACAGTTCTCACCTTTCTGCATCCTATTATGTAATCTGCCTATGGACCTTGAGCTTAAGTCAGGGAATATGGGGAAGGAAAGGAATGTGATAAATGCGAAATGATGTTGTCTCTTCATGTGTCCTTCCTGGGAATTTTAATTAATAGACTGAGGATTCAATGCTGTCACAGAATGTCAAGACAAAAGCAGGACATAATTTTTCTTCTGACAATGAATTATTTCTTGAAAGCACAGTTATTCAGTGTTTCTGGGTATGATTTTCAGTTAATCTGGATCTAAAAGTCTAGGCAATGTTCATTGCATGGGTATATTTTCTGGATACCACTTTTATAATGGGGCTTCATGTAAACGACAAGATTAACAGAAGCAAAAGTATCTCAAGCACCTTTGGATCCACTCCTCTTATGGAATTGTAGTCAGGATAACAGATTGAGGCCAGGTTGGAAAATCCTGTTAAGGCAAGAGATTAATGTTTTAGTGGCCTTGCCTTGTGTATATTTCACATACTTTCCATATAATCCCATATTTTGGTAAATTCTCACATAAAATATTTACTCACATAAAATATGTGACTCAGGAAAAATGTTTGAGAAGAGCTTCATCCTGCAACAGTAGCTCACACTGAGACAAGCCTTTTAAACATCTTACATTCTGGCACTTTGAATTTCTTTTTGGTTATTATTTTCCTCTTATTGTTATTATTACATGATGTCCCTGCCCATGACAGGGGGATTGGAACTGGATGATCTTTAAGGGCCCTTCCAAACCTAACAATTCTATGATTTTATGAATACATAATTTACATATCAGAAATTTCAGGGAACTGGATTCTTTGTGTTTCTTTCAAAGGAGTAAGAAAGGTTATTTAAATGCTATTAGTTCATTTCTTGTTTTTATTTTTTTACTCCAGGGTGGTGGCTTGCAGACATCCAAAAACTGATTTTCCCTTGAGCTCAGGCTGTCTATCACTAATCAGTTTGTTTTAAACTAAAATGTCTCTTCTGAGAGAAATAGGTTGCAATTAATTGATGGTCTCAGTTAGAGATGAAGTGATTGTATACTGGCTTATGATAACTACTTCAGATGAAAGTAGAATCTGCTTGGCCTAAAATTCATTTTCTTGTGTGCGGTTCAGTACTTCCACAGTCAATTTAAAGTAAGCAGGGATCATGGTGTTATGCAGAAACTGCATTGCATTCTTGAAAGTATATACAAATGCACCATGATTATATAAAAGGTAACACATCACCCCTTTTTAACATTGTTTATTTTGATTAATTCCTCTTTCTCAACTGATAAAGCCTACAGTGATGTGTATTTCTGTATGTGCAGTGTATCCTACAAGGGTATTTATTCCCTAGCTTTGTCTATTGATTCATAAATTACGTAATATATTAAGATATTGTGAATGCCAGTAAACATCCTCATTCAACATCAAACACCTGTCTCACCATGCACCTGCACTGAATATCTAAACACCTGAGAGAACTTCAGCATGCAAACATCTGTATAAATAAACATAAATATCTTATTTAAACAATAAGATATTTAATGTTCCTGTATCACTTTGCTGAAGTCTGATGATAAAACATCAGAAAGTTGTTACGTGATTAGCAGAATTAGTAATTTATTTGTGATATCTGAATTCCTTGATATAAATGCAAAGTCCTCCAGTAACTCATTGATACCTCTTTGTCTACTGTCCTATCTCTGTGAAGCTTGTAGAAATACAATGTCTTTATAATGTCAGTAACTTTGTCAGTCTTTATCCTGTCAGTTTCTGCTAAAATCAGCATAAAGAAGTTATTAGGACAGTGTGATGAAGTAAGTCTTGTTTCTTCAGGAAAGTAGGCTAAAATACTACTGTTTTTGAAGCATTGTAATATAGTGCATAAGCAGTATTCCATAAAGAGTGTGTCTGCTTCTCCTTCAGCTAATATTAGTATTGGTATAGTGTAGTGCTAAAAGTATGATGTTAAGACACATGAAATGAGATTATTGAATTGTTTTGCCACTCTGGAAGTAATTTTTTGCGGAAGTGCATTAGAAATTCATATTACCCCTTGCTTTTATCGTCTAGCTGCCAGTTTGCCAGTAATTCACCTGAGCAGCAACATCTCTGTTGTTCTGCTTTGTGAATGGAGATGTGGAAATCATGACAGTCTGCCTTCCAACATTTCAAGAAAATTCTTCCTTGTGGCTTTTCTATTAGGGGTTTTTAGGGTTTAGTTAAATAAGCAGCAGCAAGGCTGACTGCATTACAATGTTGAATATGCATTCTTTCATTAAGAGAAGAAAGGTTGAGAAAGGCTGAGGAGCTCACTTCCACTAAATGCATCAGTTTTTACAGATAACTACTGTCACCTTATACTATACACTAAATGGAAAGAAGAATATAGAAGTAAGATTAGGAAACAACTTTTTCTAGGCATATTTCAGTAAACAATATTAGTAAACATGAAGTAGAGTTAGTACTGGATAAACACTAAATTGTGAGGTTTTCTAATTTAAAGTAAATCTGAATATGAGATAAAATAATTTGGAAATTTTCTTCAAGGAAGTGTGCATGAATCCAAATAAAAAGATCTGAACTTGTGAGAGTGGGATTATTAGAACTGCCTACAAGATTCATTCATAATGATTGTAGAAAATATCACGAAAACATCCTTTGCTCATGGTATTTTCAAGAAAAAATTAGAAATCACAGAGGCAGACAAGATACTTGAAGGCTTTTTAAATTTAACACTGCGCAAAACGTCATTTTAGACATTTTTTTATCTAAACCAGTTACACATTCCCCTCTACTGTAGACAAAAATGTGCCTAATAACTAGAATCACAGCTGACATTGTGTGATATAATTCCAACCTGTTTTCTTTCAGGTGACACTTTGAAATTGTAGAGTTCAAGGCAACTGGTATTACTACCCCAATTTTATTCATTGCCTGGAGGTTTTAATGCTCTTTTTGCAGATATTTAATACAGGCTGAATCTGAATGTTGTTTTATTAATGGAGAGTCATTGTTTTAAATGAGTCATACATTGAAACTATCTACAAGGAGTTCAAGGATCAATTAAAAGAATATGCTGAAATTAGTGGCAGAAAAATACCGTAATGATGAACAATTATTAAAGGATAAAATCATTTTCTGGCAGAAGATACATTCCTTGGATTTTCATGTCAATGCCTAAAGCAGTAAGAGCTGCTGCAGTTAGCTATTGGCTATTTAATCTCAAATTGCAGGAGGCTTGCCAGACAGAATTTTTTAAAACTTCAGTATTCAGAGACTTTGTATTGAATGTGTGTGTAAATTAAACCTATTGGAACCTTTTATCAAACCTTAATTGTAGAAAATTCAGGAAGAGGCAACATCATTTATTTACCCTTCAAGTTAGGATGGTAAAACCATCATTCTGAAATGAAAATAATGAATATTTATCACCATTTCCCCCCCGCCACAGACCCCAAAATTGCTTTAGCATTCCTTGGCACCAAACATCTTCCTTATTTTAGTAGATGATGATGTTTTCATGTCAAAACAACTTAAGGAAGAAAGAACAGTACGTCCTATGAAATGTGTCAAACCCAGTTCCAGTCAACAGTTCAAATTTTGACAGTCTTATGCTTCTTAAAATAGGTGCTTCTTTGCACAAGATATTTACCATTAGACTACAGAGAGGGACTTCTCAAACATTTTCTGCACAGTTGTGAATACCATCATTGATGTAATCTGCCATATCTGATTGAGGGCTTCCTATGAATGCCTAGATCCTGATTCTGGAGCTGTATAAATAAGCCATCAAATATTTAAGTCACTAATGATATGCTTTGTTTCTGAAGGATCAAGTTCTCTTTCCATTTAATGTCAAATCTTGCCTTCATGGGATAAAAGCCGTAGTGTCTCTACCAACAGTGGTAAAGACCATTATAAGCTATCAGGTAGAAATAGAATCATAGAATGGTTAGAGTTGGAAGGGACCTTAAAGATCATCTAGTTCCAACCCCCCTGACACAGGCAAGGACGTAGGGAAATAGATGATGAAGGATGCAATTCAAGACTCAGTGTTTCCTTTGAATAGTTTATTTTGCAGTTGAATATTGTCCACTAGGCATCTGAGTGTGTCCTATTCAGATTTTTTTGTAATTTAGAGACCATCCATTTTTTAAAAAATATTTTAAATAGTGGGGTCAGTCATCTAGATAATTATGTAACTTCTCACTTTACCTCATGGACACCAGCACTGCTACCTTTCCTTCTGAAGCTTTTGAAAATATTGGTTTGCTCTGACAAACTTGCTGTTCTGGAGGACACAAAGTGATATTGTTTTGTCCTTTGTGATTAACTCAGTTTACAAACAGTTAGCCTGCTAAGCTCTAGGACATTGTGGGAGTTAAGGTAGCTCAGAGGAACTAACAGAAATAATTAGCTTTTGCACCTTTCCTATATCATCTCTGGAGATAAGGGCTCTGAAAAAAATTTAGATAACAGTATTGTTGATGGTGGCTTACCATTTGGATAACATACTTGTCGCTATCTTGTCTCCCCAAGCTCAATGAAAGTGGAAGATTCCTTCATATGATAGAGTGAAAAACAGATCTACTTCAGATAGGCAGTCTAACTTCAAGAAAAAAAGGCTCACTTTTCTGTAAGGACCTCAGGGTCCTACCAGCACTCTTGAGCCAACAATGCAGAGATGGCCAACAGTATCTGGGGCTGTATGCACAGGAGGGGAAATGTGAGACCAAGGGAAGTGAATAACCCCCCTACTCAGAGCACGTGTTAGACCATATCTAGATTCTGAATCCAGTTCTGGACAGTCCTCCCAGTACAGGAAAGGTGGATAAACTACAGCTAGTTCAGCAGAGAGCCACCAAGAGCTGAGGGAACCAGGCTTGTTGAGCCTGGAGAAGGTATCCGTTTTGGGGGGACCAAGCAGCAGCCTGGCAGTACTAAAAGGAAGTTATTAAGAAATTGGAGCCAGGCTATTTGTTCAGTGGTGCATGAGAGCATGACAAGAAAGCAAGGACATTAAGTTGAAGCAAGAGAGATTCAGGCTGAATATAAGGAGAAATAGTGAGAGCAGTAAAACAGTGGAACAGCTTGCCCAGGGAACTTGGGCTGTCTCCAGCCTTGGAGGTTTTCAGCACCCAAATGAACAAAGCCCTGAATAAGATGGTTGCATTTGGTTTGTGTGGCAAGGTTTGGTATTGGGGGGTGTCTTACAGGGGTGTCTTCTGTGAGATGCTGCTAGAAGCTTCCATATGTCCCATAGAGCCAATGCCAGCCAGCTCCAAGACAGGCCCACTGCTGACGGATACTGTGTGAGATTTTGTGGGGGTTCTTATTTTGTTGTTTTAATAGGCAGCTTAAGGAAATTTATGGCTTAGCTCACCGGTAATATGATGAAAAGATTTAATTCTAGAAGTGACAAATCCAGAAGAATTTATTAATTAAGATTTTTTTTTAAGTGAAAAGTATTTTAAGCATATTTAATTTCATTTTTGTTGTTGTGCTTGTCTTAGTTCCTATCTTATTTTGATCTTGTTTGCTTCAGGACCGGCATGTTGTGGAACAAAAGCTGATTTTTAAAAAAAAAAAAAAAAAAAGTTTTTTTCCCCCAGTACATACCTAACAGATGTTAAATGAGACATTTTGTGAGGATTAAGGGTGGGAACAGTAAGGAAGGAATACAAGTTATTCTGGGATTGCCCAGGGTGCGTGTAGTGCAGAGATGTGGTATGCAAATAAAGAACTTACATAGTGAAAAGGAAGCAGCGGATGGATTAAACCAAGCCTTTGCGTTTTTTTGGGGTGGGATGATTTTATCTCTTACATACTAATAAGAAGTAGTCGTGGCAGTTAGGAGAACATAGGTTCAGCACTTGTGCTTCCCCTAAAGGGAGCAGGGTGCTCTTACCATGCCCCGTAATGTCAACCTATCCAAGCCTTTGTCCACAGATCAGGGCAATATGACTGCAACAAGAAAAGGGGTGGATGGGCTAGCTTTCTTTGAGTCAGCTTGGATAAAAGTAACAATGAAGACATGGCAGCACAGGCTCTAGTCACTCAAGTAAATGCTCAAGCAAGTGTGTATAATGAGTGCTGAAGTCCATGTCTTGTTGCCATCAGTTCTACTGTTATCCTACCCACAAAGAAAAAAGCTAGTTAAAAATTAATGTAACTGCATAACTGTAGACATAACCACATCCAAATGTAGCAAATTTAGTAGAACATAATGAAATACAATGGAATTGGTTATTTTCTTGTTATACTTCGTTCCATAGTAATTGTAGAAGGTAATATTTGGATGAATGACAGCAGCAGCAATTCTGGCTCTTTATCAGGGTAAATTCTTCTGCCAAGGATTCTGTAGACAGTCAAGTTTAAGGAGATCTAAGCAGACATATTCTGAGGCTAAATTTCCTATGCCTAATCACACAGAAAAATTCAAAATGCCTTCAGAATACTAGATGTTACTGTGAATAACAGAGTAAAATGTGCTTCTATTGACTCATTTATTTATTAGCTTTAAGTAATTTGTATATTGTGACTAAAGAAAAAAGTATGGAAGAAATAACTAGCATAAAAAACATGTTCATTTTCTCAGGATTAAATTTTCTCACTTCATCTGTTAGAGAAAAGGAAGTACCTCAGCATCAAATAGTCAGGATATGTTAGTGTTTTGATCTCACTTAAGTCTATTTGAGACCTAAGTTGTCTAAAAATATGCAGGACTTCTTGAAGAATTGTATTATGAATGTTTGAGTCTTCATAAGATGCAGATAAAACCCAGTGTTCTAGTGTATAGAAATCCAGTCAGTAATAATTTTGTCAACTGAAAATCCCAAACTTTAGTACTTCTATACAGATGACAAGAATCAACAGCTTTTCCTGTTTTCCTGCCAGTCATGGCAAAACTGTCTTAAAATTTTCAAGGAACACAAAACAAAATAAATGAGTCTTGAAATCTGCTGGGCCATGGCACACTGTGGTATCTTTCTCAAAGAATGTGCAGACTTCACATTCCTCCCATCATTCATTCTAACGTGATTGTTTCATACCTCATTTAAACCACCTCCAAATTTCCAGTTGGGTAATGTGTCAATCTACTCAGAAACAAAAACAAAGTAAAAAAATGTGATTAACATTTAGCACTTGAAATCATAGAATCATAGAATTGTTAGGGTTGGAAAGGACCTTAAGATCATCTAGTTCCAACCCCCCTGCCATGAGCAGGGACACCACACACTAAACTATAATTACTACTTTGAGAGATAAAACAAAAGCTGTATCTGGACTAGAACCTGACTTATCTCAAATTAACAGATGCATTTCTCATAAATTAAATATAACCAGATTTTGTCAAATTAATGTATTTTCTACCATAGTCATGGACAGAACTCTTTGAAGTTAATGGGCGTTATGCTCTTTCCACAAAGAGACACACAACTGGCAGTGCTTAAAAATCTCTGGTTAAAAAATCTCTTTCAGGAGAGCTTTTCTTTATGTGAAAAAATAACAGAAGGCCTCAGGCCTCACTTATATTCTTAAGTGGAGCTGAAATGACATATTAGTACTTGTGCCTCTAACAGGGACAGATTCATACTGCTGTAACAGCTCACCATAGAAAATGGTCTGCTAAAATCTTCCAAATGAGAAGTATTTTACTGTAAAGAGCTTCATTTTTCTACCTGAAACAGAGATTACTGACATTTCATGTTAAAAACTCTATTTAACACAAGTTGTATGCTACAATCAGTACTGACAAAGAATGTCAAAATCTTGGATAGTTCATGAAATTTGTATTAACTGCTTTGAACATGCATTTGAATGTGTTACGTTCTAAAATTTCCTGTGTCTCTTGGCATTTGCTGACAGCTAGTTAGACTTCTTTTTTTTTTCCCCTGAAATTCTTTCTCAATTCATCCATGGTTATAATATGTTGAAATCAACTCCTTTTTCAGTTGGGAATGCAAAAGCAGAAGGAATGCATTGTATCTTTGCTTAAGCAATTAGTTTCAAAACTTGGCCCAGAGACTGCAGAGACTGCTTGGCCTGTGGACTTATGGGAGGAAAATGCTTAAATGTCATGAGAGGCTTCTTGTCATTATTTGAAGTCTTTGTTAGCCAGAGATACATATGTCCTAACATCTGCAGCATAAAATAAGAAAGGTCAAATTTTCAGTTGGTTTTATTGGAATCTTCTATATGGATTGTACATATTTGTAGGAAAATTCCAAGCCTTTTATTAGTGGAGATTAGTGTAGTATAAATTTTATAAGATCACTTTCCATAATTGCAGTTTAAAAACAATTATACATGTGTTACAACTACAGTTAGGGTAAAATAAAGGCGTACTGTTTAGTTTTCAATAACCAACACATTTACTATACATCATATCACAAAACCAGGAGAAAACAGCAACATCTTATGAAGCTTCAATGATTCAACCTGAAAATATGTCTTTAAAAATTCTATTTTCTGGGATGCAGTTAAAGTTTCTGGAGGACTGTCTGGAGCTCACAGATCTGCAAAGAAAACCCTTCATTTTCAGTGACAGATCTATCAGGTCTTAAAGGCAATGCTGTTGCTAATGCAACCAAAAGTATGCAAGAATAATTCTCTCTGTGAGAGAGAGGTCCAAGAAATGGGAACAAATGTAAAGAAAATGGCTACCAGCTACAGATGATAAAAGACACTTCAACCAACCTGTGCCAGGAAGAAAACAAAAAACTTGCTACTAGGCACAAGATAGGCAAATCAGAAGAAAACACATCATTCCAGCATACCCTTTAGATATGTCTCACAAATTTCAGTCAACTCTAATTGTTATTTAAGGGTAGATGCTTTCCACCTATTACTCTTTCTTCCATTTTATTTGGATTGATCTTTAGCCAGTTTTCTCAAACTCACTCTCATTTCAGGCAGGTCTGAAGATCAAAGACTTTTTTTTTATTGACTAAGAGGGACGATTCTTGCTATGTTAATGAAGTCTCAGCCATTTCTCACTCTTCCCAATAGTTTTGCAATACACTCAGCAATTAAATTAGCTAATCAGTAGAGTGTACATACAGTGGGTGTAGTCATCTATAAAGTCTGTGGAGTTTGATGTAACCAGACAGTTCTGTCCAACAGTGTCTAGGATGACACAATATGCTCAAACAGAGGAATCAAATGTGTGTAAGCAAGTTCTCAGTGAATCAGAAGAATCTTTTCTTGATTCGACCAGAAGGAAATATGATTGAACAAACATGTCTGTGTTTTAGGTTCATGACTGTACCTCCTCAACATCCTCATACAAAGAGAAAAAAACAGAGGTGGTAATTGGCAAGGCTGCCAATTTTATGGGATGACATCTGAAGGATGGGCTAATCACCTACTCAAGTGAGGTTATCTGTCCACTGATCTCCTGCTGACAGGCAGTAAAAATCATGTCTGCCAAATACTTTTAAAGCACACATCACTCTCTGGATGCCAAGCCTGCAAGGCCTGTTATTTGATGCAGCTTGCCTGGATGTAGAAGGCCTGATTTGGAAATCATTCTCTTTGATAGATGTTGTTTTCCCCTTTGGCTTCCTAGGAAAGTGAAGCAAGTAATAAACATAATAAAGTCACAGCACTTAGAGGTAAGCTTTCAAACCAGTCCAAGAAAACTATTAAATTCTGAACCGAAACCAGAATTGTCTCCTTTGACAGATACATAACTGTAACCCATAGCATTCTCTTCAGACCAAATATCACATGAATTTTCACATTTACTTCCCATACATTTTTGGAATGATAACCTGCCCAGCTTTTAACAGTGAATATTTTAAATCCAATGTGATCAGTAAGATATATTTAATAGTCAGTTCTTAATAACTGCCTCTGTCATCTCTGGAGCATCTGGGAAACAGAGAGAGATGACAGATGTTGGAATGTTGTGCAAAATCTTGTGAGTGTCTTTGAGGATATCTAGCAGAGATTTGTTCAAAATTTGAGATTTCTAAATCCTCTACTTAATATGAAATACTGTATTGGGTTGGCATGGCAACATTTTGGTAGTAGGGGGTTACAGGCGTGGCTTCTGTGAGAAACTGCTAGAAGCTTCCCATATGTCCAAAAGAGCCAATGCCAGCTGGCTCCAAGATGGATGCACCACTGGCCAAGGCCCATTAGTGATGTTGTTAGTGCCAACATCAGCAATCATTCCAACCTGCCAAGGTTTCTCTGAATGGCAGCCTTGCCCTCAAAGGTCTTTTCTCCCCACTTTGATGCCACTTGCAAACTTGATGAGAGTGCATACCTTCACTTGTAGCTTGTTGATAAAGATGCTAAAGAGCACATCCCAGAATAGACCTCTTGCAGTCCTCAGTTCTAAGTGGCCCAGTAACCACTAACGATTGAGCCCAATTATGCAGTTTTTAACTTATCTAGTAATCCATTTATCCAGACTGTAACATCATAATTAGGATGCAAGACCCTTTCTTCTGCAGGGTCTCTTTGAAGATCTTGTCAATCTGTTTTTGAAGTTCCCTGGTGTTGCACAATCTGCACAGCTAGTGTCATTTAAGCCCAGCCAGTAACTCGGAACCACACAGACGCTCACTCACTCACACTTTTTTTCCTCCCTCTGCTCCTGGAGGGATGCAGAGGAGAATTGGAGGAATGTAACTCCCACAGGCTGAAATAACAGCAGTCCAGTAACTAGGGTATAATACAAACCACTACTGCTACCAATAATAATAATAATGATATGGGAAATAGCAAGGGGAGAGGACACAACCGCTCACCACCCACTGACCCATACCCAGCTCAACCCGAGCAGCGATCTGGGCCTTCTGGGTAACTCCCCCCAGTTTCTATACAGGGCATGATGTGCTGTGGTATGGAATACCCCTTTGGCCAGTTTGGGTCAGGTGTCCTGTCTCTGCTTCCTCCCGGCTTCCCCTCCTCTCTGCAGAGCATGAGACTGAGAAAGTCCTTGGTCAGAGTAAACATTACTGAGCAACAACTAAAAACATCGGTGTTATCAGTGTTGTTCCCAGGCCGAAGAAAGTCACAAACACAGCACTGCACCAGCTACTAAGAAGGAGAAAAAATGACTGCTGTAGCTGAACCCAGGACAGCTAGCCACCCAGTTCCTTGATGTGGCGATGCACCTCCTCAGCCGGGACGTGCCTCCTGCAAGCAAGGACATCTTGCCTGCCCCAGCCTCTGCCTGAAGCACTGCCTGCAGCCTGGAGAGATATGTTGTCCATCTGGACCTCTGTTTGAGTCTGCTCACTGCTGTGCCAAGTTGTTCCAGTCATAGTCCTTGAACGTGATGAATGAGTGCTTGACCTCCCTAACAGTGAGTCAGCTGAGATGAAATCTCAAAGCCTTTGATAAAGGCTATTGGAAACTGTGAAGTTTACTAGGAGTGAAAGGCTTTAGTAGCTTCCCTTTCCCATCAGCAACAGGCGAGAATTCAGTCGTATTATGTTGTTAATTATAAAGACTCACTAATACTGGTATAATTTTCTTCCTCTGAATCATGTCCAAAAACTATAAAAAAATTATGTCAATAGATGTTAGGGGAAGTGATGGTGATTCTGTAGGGGAAAATCATCACACTTGAACTAATTCTGAGTCAATGTCCATGGTACCCCGTCAAGAACTGACTCAACTCACAAATTTCAGAGAAGGCTACCTGGAGAAGTAAAAAGGTAGGTAGTTTTATGTTGCATGAGTTGAATCTAATTAGTGAAGAGTCTCAGTAAACAACAGAGGAAAGGATCCATGAGGATCATCCCTGAGAAATGAGGAAGGAAAAGGGAATGAGCAGTGAAAAATGAAGTGATTGAGACTTCCTGATTTGGCCATCAGCAGCTCCTGACTCAAACTAAGGACATGTTCCTTTATTCATGACAGGTTGTATGAGACTATATTGATGGGCAATTTTCAATTTTCTATTAAACAATTTTCTACATTTATGACCTATAAGCGAGGTCGCAGTCTAGTTTATACTTGTAACTTGTTATCCACCAAGACCCTCAGACAGTAATTGAACATGGCAGTTGAGACTGACCTTCACTGGACCAAATGGAGAAAGTAAAATGCTATAGCTACATTCAATTAAAACTGAAAAAGATAGAATTGGGTCTTACACTAAATCATATTAGAGGAAACCCCACTTGTATGATCTTAATGTTTTCTAATTTTGATAACTTTTATGATGCTAAAGTCATCTAGAAATCAGGTATGTGTCTCCTGAACCTTTTTATTCTTCAAGGAATCTGAAAAACTTGGTGTCACATCTCTAAACGTACAGTATACTTGGTATACTTTTAATTGCTGTTATGGCTTCTCTTATTGAGAAACCTGAGTCACACTTCCAATGACAGGTAATTTATGAAAACAGTAAGGAGGCACTAAACATAATGTTATTATAAGAGTTGATTCTGTCCCTCTACTCTGCTCTTATGAGACCCCACATAGAGTACTGCATACAGTTCTGGTGTCCCTAGCATAAGGACATGAAACTGTCTGAGCAAGTCCAGAGGAGGGCCGTAAGTATGATAAGGGGGCTGGAGCACCTCCCATACGAAGACAGGCTGAGAAAGTTGGGGCTGTTCAGCCTGGAGAAGAGAAGGCTGCGTGGAGACCTCATAGCAGCCTTCCAGTATCTGAAGGGGGCCTACAGGGATGCCGGAGAGAGACTCTTCATCAGGGACTGTAGTGATAGGACAAGGGGTAATGGGTTTAAACTTAAACAGGGGAAGTTCAGGTTAGATATAAGGAAGAAGTTCTTCACAGTGAGGGTGGTGAGGCACTGGAATAGGTTGCCCAAGGAAGTTGTGAATGCTCCATTCCTGGCAGTGTTCAAGGCCAGGTTGGAACAGGGCCTTGAGCAACCTGTTCTAGTGGGAGGTGTCCCTGCTTATGGCAGGGGGGTTGGAACTAGATGATCTTAAGGTCCTTTCCAACCCTAACCATTCTGTGATTCTATAAAACCATTCTATATTTTCTTCTCTGTGATGACAAGCATTTCCTCTTCCTCTTTGCTGTGAGAAATGTGATATGCTTATTGCATAAATAACAAAGCAATGAATATGTGATGGATATAAAAGGAGACTTAATAGGATTTTTAAAATCAATGTATGACAGCAACTGGAAATGATAACTTCTGAATGGTGACCAGGAAGTATTGAGTTTCTTGCAGCTTTCAGCACTGGGAAGATTTTTGAGAAACACTTCAGTAAGTAGGGTGGTAATTTCTTCTGGTGACTGATCCCACAGGTAGTGAAGATGTCAAAAGTTCTGTGCCATTTGAGTGGCAAAAAATATTCCTTTGTCTCTACGTTTTGCATGGTACACAAAGGAAATAAGGAAATACCTCTGAGGATTTTGGTTGGGAAACTGCCTGCCAAACAGGTGAACAGAATCTATACCAAAGACATTTCTTCTTAGAACATTCCTTCCACACTATCCATGCCCCTCTGTCCTGGTTTCATCTGGGATAGAGTTAATTTTCTTCCTAGTAGCTGGTGCAGTGCTATGTTTGGCTTTAGTCTGAGAACACTGCTGATAACATACCGATGTTTTAGTTGTTGCTAAGTAATGCTTATCCCAATCAAGGACTTTTCAGTCTCTCATGCTCTGCCAGGGAGGAGGGGCACAAGAACTAGGAAGGAAGCAGAGACAGGACACCTGACCCAAACTGGCCAAGGGGGTATTCCATACCACAGCACGTCATGCCCAGTATAGAAACTGGGTGGATTTACCTGAAAGGCCCAGATCACTGCTCGGGTCAGGCTGGGTATCGGTTGGTGGATGGTGAGCAATTGTATTGTGCATCACTGCTGCTTAGTGTGTTGGGTTTTTTTTTTGGTTTGTTTTTTTTTTTTGTTTGGTTTTTTTTTGTTTTGTTTCTGTTTGTTTTTTGTTTTGTTTTGGGTTTTTTTTGTTTTATTTTATTTTTTTATTTTCTCTCTCTTTTTTTTTGATATATCCCTTTTGATTAATATTATTATTATTAGTATATTGTAGTTTATTTTAGTTATTAAACTGTTCTTATCTTAACCCATGGGTTTTTACCTTTTTTCTGATTCTCCTCCCCATCCCACTGGGAGAGAGAAAGTGAGCAAGCAGTTGCATGGTACTGTTGCCAGCTAGGGTTAAGCCACAATGTCCTTTCATTCAGCTTGATAGCTTGGACAGGAAAATAGATGTGTATTTGAAAGTTAGCTGGTGGGGAGAAGGAGTACTTTATCAGGTTGTGTCAACTGTTCCGAACCATTAATGAGTGTTTAGTCTGAACCACTGAAAAGTGGCTCAGGAGACTGAATTGAAGAGCCAGCCTCGAAAGCAGAAGGTTTGACATCCAAGCTGTTGCTCCCTGTTCCCAGTCTTGGTCTTTCCTTGCAAAAATCCCCACTATGTTCTGGGCTTTATACATATGGAAGGACAATGGCAAGAACTGATAGAACTGGTACTGACAGACATGCAAAATATGAAGTGCTTATCAAAACAACATTTGACACATTGCCATGTTATACAAAACCTTTTGTTGTAAGAACTAGGAGCTAGCTGGAACACTACCCGTTTTTTCTTTCTAAGTGATCTGATAGGCCTAGAGAACATATCAATGATACTGGAATGGAGGCAGGTAGCAGCTTGATTTTGTGAACCCTTTAAGTCACAAAGCATCTATTAGCAATCAGTACCACCCAGAAATTACTCACATTAATAAATAACACGGAAGAAACTGATACAGAAATACAGATGTCATAACCAAAACCTAAAGCTGGGGTGTCTCTGAAATGGCTGGACTGTCAGAGTGCTCCTGAAATTACATCTTTAAGTAAACCAGAACTTATAGGTAGGTACAGGCTAAGAACTCAACTGACATTAATGACATTGCAAGCATTTTGGGCTTGTATTTTTTTTTTCCCCCCAGATTATGGAATTCTGTTGACTATAAATTGCTGGAAGAATATCTACTCTTCCGTTGCTCCCTGTTTTTGGTCATGTCAATTCTAGTAGTTAGTGACTACATTCTAGAAAGATAAAGAAGACTTTTGGAGGGGAAATAAAAGAAAACAGAAACTTTGTATTTGTTTAGAGATTCATGGTTCACCTAGATCTTAAATACTACATGCAGCCAGCTTAAGACACATAAGGATACAATAGAATTAAAAAAACCAAACCCCCCCGAGTTTATCCAGGAATATAACAGCTTTTGTAGAAAGAAATGCTGAATAGGCAAAGACTGTCAATATTTAAAAAAAAAAAATAAAGATATCAGATAGAGGTGTGATACAAGCCAATGAATGAGAAAGAATAAAGAATGACTTTTCACTCTTCATTGAGCCTGACAACTTAGGGTACCCGATGAAGCATCTGGACAGCTTGCATAAAACAAACAAAGTATCATGTTGCACAATATTTAATTAGATTATGGTATAGATTTCCTCAGGGTATGATAAAGAGAAAGTGTCTTCATGAAGAAAAGGAGTATAGATGTTACTTGAACAATATTGCTTAAAAGGAACCTTTGTCTAAGGGAAAGCCTGTATCAGTGATTTCTGTAAACTGCAAGGGTGGACAGGAGAAAGGATTGTTCTAAGCTTGTGAGGGGATGAAGGCACGGACCCAGAGCATCTTCATGCAGTGAATCACTTTACTGCCTACTGCTCTAACTTCTTATACCATTCTAACAACAGTTACTTCTAGCCTACTGCATTTAGCTTTTATACCATTCTATTTGTAGCCTATTAGGTTTAGTTCCTGACTTACAGTTTGCTTTTTAACACTGCTCGCTTTCTCACAACCAGTCCCAGAATAGCCAGTCTCTTATCTTTATGCTCTCTCCTTCTCAGCCAGGTGTCTTGGTATCTTATGGTCTCTCCTCCTCAGCCAGCTGGGTTGTTCTGCTTGATTGTACTTCGTTTCTTCTTTAACTCTTTCTTCTCCAGTGAAGCAGTTACTTCTCTTTGGCAATAATCATATAGTTTCCATTGTCTCCCACAAGCTTGTCCTGTGCACTGACAGGTAATGTGATTACAGGCTTTTCTGTCTGAATGCAGAAGAGCAGAGAGGAAAAACAGCAGGTGTGGGAACCCCAATAACCTCCTTAGAGAAAAGAACCCCTGCCCAAACCCTCTCAAGTCTATTTCAGGGAAGCCTCCACCCGTGAGTCTGTAGGAGAGGCTCTCCAGGTCTTCTTTCAGACTGAGGGGATTTAGCCCAGGGATATGAGAGTCATTGTGAGATGCAGGGAAAGACTATTTTGTGAATGTATGAAACTTACGGGGTGCTTAGGGTAGGTAAAAAGGTGGGGAAAGGGAGAATTCAAGGTGTTTTGGGAAGGAACAAGTGTGGAAGCCTAGAGGAAAAAGGGGATAAAAGCCATCTATAAACAGGCATTTGGTCAGTACACTTGTCTGGCCATGTCCTGCAGTGGCTATGGGTCAGTGCAGTCTGTCCCACCTTCTCATTAAATTTCATTCCTGATTCTTTTTGTGAGTGAGGGGCTTTATTCTGTATTCCATGTGTGTGTATGGATGTCTAAGTGCAGCAGCTGCAGTGTGGGCTGTGGGTCCCTGAGGCCCAGGCATTTGTGGTGGTAAAAGCTGGAGTGAGAGCTTATGTCAGTATGTGATCACTAATGAATATGAAGCCAAACTGGTTGGTGAGTAGGTGAAGTGGTCTGGGAGCCAGGTGTGTATGTGTGTACGTTCCTTTTAGTGTGATGACTGGAGGAATTGGCTACTGAAGGGATAAGGGGATACAGGCCAAATGTTGAAGAGACCATGGGGTCTGGAGGTCAACAGGGAGACGTGTTTCTATGTGCATCTGTGTATGAAGGGTTCATGTATGTGTCTGAATGAGGGGTCTGGATCAGCACCTGGATCGGGGCTGCAATCTCAGCAACTCATATGTCCAGGTACAGGCAACAGGCATTACCAGGTATCCAGGGGCCAGATACTGGGCAGTCTGGTTGTCTGAGCCCAACTTCTGTAAGGATCTGCATTGTACATATGTATGTATTTCCTGCTAATTGACCTTCATCCTGATCAGCCAGAGAGGGATGCTGGATGCAGCCATTGTGTAATTTGTTCTTGAATGAGTTCTGTTTATTTCTGTCTGTGTTGATCTGTGCAGCCAGCTGTGTGTATGCATGGGTATGTGCTGTATGGGTGTTTGCACATGCACCCATTGGGAGTACAGCTAATGTAATGCTCAGCCTCATCATTGGTTGGACCTGGGGCATGGAGCTGTGGCAGTCTCGCCTTTTTTGAACTATCAGGTTTGACCACTACCTAGCATTTACTACCATTAGTTGCTAACAGAACACATTGAGTAAGGTGGTTTTTCTTCTGATCCAGTACAGCAACCCTATACAGACAATTTCAACAGCTGTGCCTAGTAATAAATTCCTTCTAAATTCCCTTTACTTCATATTTTTCTTATCTGATTCTCTACTTTATCCTCCCTACATGAAGTCATCTTTTGTCTTTGTATCAACTAGCCTTACCTTTACACATTCTTTTATAACATTTTGGCTTTATTGCTTTTATATTCTTTGAATTCACCTGAGGGAAGAAAAATCATCATAAATTTAATAGTTTTTCTACTGAACAATGAAAAAAAATCAAGAAAGAATCCAACAAACAAAATTAAAACTAGTGCAAATTCTGGCTGAACATTTACTTGATCCGTAGCCAAGGTGATGTGAAGTATGAATTCGTATTTCATAATTTTTACTTTCCACAACAAATCACAATAAAAAAAAAGATGGGAAGCTAACATTAAGCTATCTACATTTCAGTTTGTTGTTCTTAATACCAAGTGACATTACAGTAGCACATATCTATGAACATAAAAAACCAGTGATATACATGTTCTAAGGATAATAAGTATAATACATGTATTATCTCCTTAATTTTTGAAAGCTTTTAAAGTTTTTAAAAGGAACTTCTTTTATTCACATATGTAAAAATAATTCTGACCACAGCCACCGTAGATATATGCTAGAATTCAGTGGAGAATTTAAGGAAAAATGTCACCCTAAGATAGAAAAAATGCATCATAACTAGTTAAAATTGTGATAAGAGTTTAGATAAACAGACTGTAATTAGCAGAAATAAAATTTCAAGCCCCTTTATACTGCAGTTAGTAGCACCAGGCTGGTCTGTCCAGTAGAATAGTCGGTGGATGGGAACTTAGGACAACAGTTGAGTTCTAGCAGAAGTTTTACACCCCAGGAACATAGGTTTCACTAGTGATGGGTTGAATCCTGAGTAAAAAAAAAAATTGTCTCTTTGTTACTTCAAGAAACATGTGAGATCTCCTGTGCAGCTATGTACTCACATGCACCGAGCTAGAGATCAGAGGCAATCACAGCCTGAAGTTATATGATTTCAGATTAGAAATAAGTATGAAATTTCTTAGAAGCAGCCGAATGTCTTTTGTTTTGTTTGACAGAGCTATACGTAATCAAAGACATTGCAATAGCTTAGGGGCTGTGTATTTAAGTTATTTCCCTTGTGAATAAGTTGCTCACAATTCAACTGCCTAAGTATTTACATGTTTTCTGAGACTTCCTCATTGCAAAAGAGAAGTGCTTGTCTTCATAATTGTCAAAACATGCTACTCTTTAATCTGGCATAATATTTACTTCTCTGGTACTGTGTGTGAGGAATTCAGGCTCAGGTTGTAGATGGTATCAAATTTTAGTACGTGATGATGACATTATGGAAGTGTTGCCAGGAGAAACATCTGAACTATGCAAGTTAAAAATTGCCATTCAAGCACTGATTTAAGGTGCTTCTGATTCTAATATTCCTTTGAAATGCCATTGAAATTTTTATGTCTATTTGTACTAAGCAGTACTTTTTGTAATGAGGTGCAGTATTTCATCATCTCTGGGGTTCAGTTTAAGCACACTATACATCAGCCCCAGAGAGCATTCACCTCACATTGTTTTACCAATGAATCCTTTTTCTCCCTTGCCCCCAGCAAACATAAATGCTGGGTGTTACTAACCTAGTTCTGTAAATCTGAGATGAAGACATGAAGACAGACATTTTTAGCTGGGTAGAATATGGAAGCTGAGCTGACTAGTGAGTGAACCATTTTAGAGTGTCTGTTCCACTTCACTGGTACAAAGCTTCTCAATGTCATTTTGACTAGCTATGAAATCAAATTATTCTGCATGAAGTGTTATACAACATTGAATTGTTCAGCCCATGTGGTATTGTGAATGACTTTTTGTGCATGACTCCTCATTTCTATAACTGTCCTGGACAACTGTTTCATCCAAAGCCATTAAGAATCCAAAATTGCATCCCTGCCTAATTCTGGGTGAGAAAGTCCAAACGGAGCCCGTGGAGTGCCCACCAAAACTCTGTCAGTGTCCAAATCCCCTGGGCATGATTAACACTCAAGGGCAGCATCTGATACTTTGGAAATGACATCAGTACTTACGGCTTTTAGTGGATGCCAGTGTAGCAATGATGTAGAAGTCTCACCTGTCTAACAGCTAAGCGGTTATAGTACTCAATCTTTAATAGGAGATGTAGTTTCAGTTCAGTCTGGACCCAGATGTTACATTGCTAGAAATACATGTTAAAAAAAAAAATAAAAAAAATTCAATGAATAATAAGGGTTTGAAGCCGTAGATAGGGACATGAGGGAAAGGTCAAAGGGGAGGCTCAGAGAAGTATGTGAGACAGGACTGAGGCAGACAGAACAAGGGAGAGGGGAGTAAGTCTCCCTTGGGAGCACTGAACTGAGTCTGCCCTTTTAAGGCTTTTTTGTCAGTGCATATTTGTTGGAAGGACAGGTTTGTGGGGCTGTGTGATCTTTCATACGATGAATGAGTAATGTTGAAGAAAGCTTGTAGAGAGATACTCTCAGGATCGGATTGCAGTTGAAGGCACCTCACTGTAGGTTTGGGCAAATCCTTCTTGCCTTTCCTTCTTACTGCTGATGATCCCCTGTTTGCTCATTGTGCTGTTTTGGCTGGAAACACCGGTCTCGTGCAGGACTTTTGCTCCTGCACTGGGCAGAGAGTGCAGGACCAACAACCAACATGCTAGTACCACTCCAGGTTCAGTTGCTGAAGCCATACGTGCAGCGGTCACTGGAGGTAGCTGTAGGGATCTATACTGAGAGCAAAGAGTGAACCTGCAAGAACAGGTCAGCTGTGATCAGAATGTACCTGCAGGGACACCTTCTGCAGATCTTATTCAGGCTGTCCTGCCATAGGAACGAGGTGCATAGGATCCTGGGCTCACTACTGTGTTCACAGTTGTCTTTTTGAGAGGTATGTGTGTGATCAGAAAGTTGCTGGTTTGCCTAACTTTAAACTGCAAAATTCCATTACTGAAACCACCCTTTAATCCCTATGACTGCAGAAATTTGGAGTGGCTTGTATATTAAAAAACTTGGTTGTCCTTGTTTTTTTTTCCATAGTGCCATTCAGATTATTTTGTGATATGTTTAGTGAATTATAGTATGATCAAAATTAATTAATTAAAGCAAAGTGTTATCACTGTATGATACAGTAGTCTAGTTAGCTTTTCATAATGCTTTATCCCATTTTTAGATTATATTGACACTATGACTGACAAATACTTCTTTTTGTTACATGGCTCTTTGGAGCAGTTCCTGTAAGAAAATACCTAATCTCATATCGAACTAAATGTGAAATTATGGTTTTGTACTGCAATAAAAATACACTATTGAATGTATTTCCTAAAAAAAGAAAAACCACAAAAAACAAAAAAGCAACCACCAAAAAAACCCCAAGCAAAAACCACTTGCTAAGAAAAGTAATTGTTAGCTTACTGTGGAAAAAAAAAAGGTAAAAAATTGTCTACTGAAAGCTCAATCTCCTCTAAGTGAATAGAGCATACTGGGGAGAGTGATCAGAAATATCCTATTAAAAATCTATTTGTTAAACTTTGAATAGAACAAAACCCATTGATTTTGCCAAAATCTCCCTCTGTTTATTAACTAAGACCAAATAAAATTGTTTAAAGATAATAATTATATAAACACATAAAAAGATAACAAAAAAGAATGGTATTTTTCAAAAACTTGTATCCTGTTATTTTTGTGTGCAGTCAGTATATTCAACTGCTCTAAGGGGCTTTAAAATAAAAATGTTGAGGGTACCTTATAGCAATGTGAATATGCCTCTATAGCAGAACAGAAAATCCATTTTTTGATCTGCTCATGGCTTAGATGGCCTGCTGATTTAGAAAAGAGATAGATAATAGTTACCTTTGGGATATGAGATGAACAGGATGGGGATTGATTTGACAAGTTTATTGTACTGTGTTTCTTTTATCTAACATAGGGTTCTTTAACTTATTGCTTTTCTTCCCAGAAAATCTACAGTAATATTAGAGAAGTGCTGATAGTGTAAATACACTACAGTGAGCCACCTGTAGCTAATACTGGTGTGACCTGTTTCTCACAGGTATCAGATTCTTTAATTACCCTAAAAATTTCAGCTCAGATGTCTTCTATTTGCAACTATCGTTCTTTGTTTTGTCGGTTCATTCACCCATTCTCTCTTGGGTTGTTTTTTTTTTTTATCATCTTTCCAGTAAATACATGAACTAGACAGAATTTTAGAAAGAAAATTAGTGATTTGAAAAATGTTAGTAATGCTTTGAACACTTCGTAATTAGTGTATTGCAGTGCATGAATCTGTCAGTTGCTGTTGTCACTTAGATCACAGTAAGGCAAAAGTGAAAATTCAGTTAGATGGAGAAATCCACAAAATACCAGTGTATGAGAGTAATTAAAATGGAGGAATAATAAAATCACAGTTATTTACAATATTTCTACCTTCTGCTGAGTTATTGTAGTACATCAAAAAGAAGACTACAGCCAATGTGAAAAAATACTATAGGTAAGTGTAAGTCACAAGGCAAGAGAATGTTGGATTGAACCTGGCAAACACCATTCAGAACGGAAAATTATTACTATATCATATAAAAGTCTTCCTTTCTGAAATGAGTTAAAAAGCTTCATTGTGTGCAAGTTACTGAATCAGAAGATCATCGTAAAAATCAGTCTTGAATACCATCAACGCTGGGGAAAATGTGAAGATGACAATGGGTATGAAACACTTTTGGAATTAGGGTTATCTATATTTACCACATATTTGCTGAAAGGTATTTTGAAAACCTAGCTTTATCAGTAATGCTAATGCTATTATAGCTTTTCCAGTGATAAATTGAAGATCTTTCTTCCATTCCAAGACCACAAATGAAGGTATTTTGTTTGAATTTACTTAAAATCTTTATTCGAATAATAATATTTTCACATCATCTGCTCTTAAAATTCCTATGAAGGAATTGATATGAATGCCAAGTTAGAACACTGGCTGAGATAAGAAAAAAACCACAACACTACAGCTATAGTGTGGGTGATAGCTTTGGGTTTAAAAGCGCCACTAGTTTCTGAGTCTGCATTACAGTGGAATGCAAGGGATTATATTCAGCTATTGGTATCATTCTTACTAATTCTTTCTGGCATTTTAAGAACCTGCTGATGCTGTCACAATACACTCTAGCCTGAATTGCAGAGAACAAATTCTTTTGGAAATGCCAGTGCCCTGGCATTATTTGTCCCAGCTCATCACCATGAACACACCTCTTGTTCTGCAGACCTGGCAGATGTTCTGTTCTTACATTAGCTTAGGCATAGTTGGATTGAATAAATGGAGGGTCAGTTGTTCCCTACTTGCACTTCTGTGGTCCCTCAGATTTGGAAAGAATAAAAACAAAAAATATTGAAAATATGCAAAAATATCTTCATATACACTTGCTAATAGATATTAACTGATAATATTAAGTAATCAGTCCCATCAAAAATTTGGTAGTACAGACTCTGCATGTGGACACTGTTCTCTTCCATTCTTTGCTAGAAATTTCTGGCCTAATCTTTTGAGAGTTTTCATTTCCTCTTGAGCATTTCCTTCAGATTATTCAAATTGAGACAGTTCAGGGGATTTCATTCACCAGAGTCAGTTATTCTGCATCTTTCAGATACATTATGCTTTTAAATATTTTTTTTTAATTTTAAAATTATGTTTAATATTTTTTTCTTTTCAGTGATTGAAATAGACATATAATGCAATTTCACCTGGCTGTTTTCCTTATACAACTTTGAAGCATAGGTTAAACATTCGTTTGCTTATTTTTTTTAACTGTCAGCTTTTTCTGGAGAAGATATGCAATTAGAACCATGCAGCTGAGCCCTCACATGCACTGTTGTGGAAATGAGTCCTCTTCCTGCTGTAAAATGCAACATAGGCTGTGATAATTACTATTGCAGAAAAGCCACTCTTAAATCAAAGGAGTGATTGAGCATGTTACATTGTAAAAAGCAATTGATATGCTTTAAGACCAAAACTTAGTGAATTTGTAGTTTTTCCTTTTATGGTATAAATGAATGGTCATATATTTTTCCCTTTTCAATAAAAGCTAAAGAGTTTAAGCCAACAAGAAAATATTTCCACACTGAACTGGTTTGTGGATATCTTTCCAGCAGCATTTGATTGAACACTGCTAAACTCATTACGTTTTTGGTTTTTTTTTTCCCCTATGGTGGATCAAACTCAGGATTTCCAAAAATATTACTACCATTCTCAGATTGCCTGCTGACCGTATGAAAGAATCAGTTTGAGGTAAACTCGTCCTAGGTTTCACAGCCAGTTTGGAGACTGGCCAAGCCACATGCCCTTTGGTATCTTCTTAAATGGAGAAGCCAAATTTGCAATTTGCTCAAAAAATATGTCTGGGACTTAAATATTTTCAGAGCTACTTAGAATGTCAACTTTTGGCATGTTTACTCTCCAGCTGCAAAACACAGCATAACACATCAAATGATAAAAATGGTGAATGAATTAGACAAGTCTCTTTGGTCACTAAGTAGACTTTCAGACAACTTCTGACAAGCTAAAATTATAGAGCATATATTTTTTTTAATCCCACTGCTGCAAAAAACCTCTTTTTTAAATCCTTTTTTTTTTTGTTTGTTTGTTTTTTGGTTTTGAGGTTTTTTTTATTGCTTTAAACTTTGGACATGACTGTCTCTTTCTTTGCTATTTTACTGATTTAAGGTTTGAATCATTTGGTTTAATTCTAAGCCATGATTTACCAGTAGTAGCATTGCTCTCCTCAATTTTTGTAATTTCCGTCACACACTGGTAAAACTTGAGGCATCCAAAAATATATTGACTCACAGTCTAGGTATTTGGTAAATGATCTGCATCTTTCCTTTCAGTTTTTCATTGCCTAGGTATGTGTGACCATTCTTCACATAGCTGTCATTATGCAACAATAAAATCTTCTTTAAAACATAAAAATGAAAAGCCAAATGAGAATGATCAGATGAACAAAGTGGTTGGAAGAAAAAGTGTGTATGTGAATTTCTCTTGATAAAATTTGCATTTGTTTTAATGGCTCCATTTTATTATCTTCATGAACAAATTGTCCCTTCTCTAGAAAGACAAGTATGTAGTGTAGTGCCAGCAAGTGCCCCTTTAACCTGTATTCTCAGCAAAAAGAGCTTTGTTCACACCATGAGTTTATTCAGCTTGCTTATCTACATAAACTTCAGTATTTGTGCCAAAATTAAAGACTGAGGGTCTTTGAGGGAGAATAGTTTGGATACATAAAATGTGTCTTAGGAAGCCACTGAATTTTAAGGTAAAGTAAAATAGTTGCACTGCTGCAATTCAACAGGGGTATTGTCTGATTTGCTGTTGTATCACAGAATTGTAGTTCCATAAGAAAATAAAACAAAGCAGCAGAAAGAGTTTGATTGTTCTGCTAGGACTAATGGAGGCATAAAACCTGTCAATGAAGTCATTACAATGCAAATTCTGAATATTTTACCCAGACATTCAATTTAGACTAATCACATGCTTGCAGGCATTTTGAGTTGCTTATGTTGGTCTTTCTTAAACAGTTGGGATAGTTCTTATTCTTTCAACTTCTAAATCGATAATACCTCCTAATACTGCTAGTTAATATTGATCAAACCGAGCACTAAAATTTACAATTTACAATTGTTTGATTTAACCAATTCCAATAAAGTGTCCACAGGTGACATTTATCAAGGTAGCTTGAGCTACTTTTGGTGAGAGTTTTTTCCAGGTTGGCTCTTTTAGTCATTGGAGATAAAGAGGTGACTTCAGAAGTGATTTATCCTATTCCAGAATCAGTTTTGAAGAAAAAATGTGTAATGATTCACATGCTGAAGATACTTATCTTCCTCTGCTGACTGTTGAGAAGCCCTAGACCCAGAGTAGGCTAGTAAAGATAGAATAAAGGGTATCTGATTAACTGAGCCATCTAATCCCACTCACCAGTGGAAAGACGCACATCTAGACAGGACGTACTATACCTATTTTAGATACTATCTTAGAAGGTCCTTTTAATTTTCTCTATTTACTTTAGGGGTAGTCTGGTTGACTATTGTAGAATAGATGCCTAACTTCTAGGTGGTTAAATTAGGTGAAATGAATCACACTTTGAGTGGTATGTTGAAATCATTAAATAAGGCATAGTTAAGAATGGAAGTAGAATTTGGCTCTCCCTGCTCATTAGCATAGGTCTCTGCTTTTAAGCTGCAAGCTTATTAGGTGATTGTTTTTCTTTATAAGCCTGCAAGGAACTATAGTTATTACAAAGGCAACCAAATCAAGATATATGCTATTCTTTTCCCACAGGAATGAAGAGTAGGGTTTTAATTTTCAGTGATTTAAATATAGTGGTAGGTTATTCCACAGAAGTTCAGGTTCTAAACCACAAAGATTTCCTTGTGTAAATCTGAACTGGCATGTGTCAGTACACAATGGTATGGGATCATGTAGCCAAGAACAGCTCATGCCCTGGTGACCAGTCCTGGAATGCAAATAGAAAAATGGTAGAATGGCAATTATCTGAGGTAGTATTACACTGTCTCTCTGCACAAACAGTCTTTTGGAATGACACTTCCATTAGTTGTAAAGGCAGATTCAGGCTGTCTACAGGCGTAGGCTGCCTTTTCCTAATACTGTAATTCCTGGCTTGCCTGAGTTGGAAAAAGTATGAATTCATGGACTGTATTGACAAGTGAAGCTGGAGAGATGTCCCCATATCTGTAATACGCAAATCATCCTCAAATTAATAAACATTTTCATACTGCTCAAACTGGTTTTCAGAGAAGAGTTCAGCTGGCAAAATTTCCCCATTTAATTCTGAATAATTTACACTTGGCCTTTTTTCTGGGGATCAGATAACATTCTTGGTGTGGTCACATAGTGTGACCTGGTAAAAATCAGTAAGATCAGTCTTCACTTGTGATATCCATTTCTTTTTTGTGTTGTAACTGCCTATGGATAGTCCCACTGGATGCCATTTTTTAATGTCCTACGGTGAGTCTTGGGGAAGTGATTGAAAAAAATAAATAATGCACTTTAAATTCATTGGACCATAGAGGATTGCTGGAAGAAACCTCAGGTAAACTCAGGTATGGATATGGTACCAGTTAGAGCTACAGCAACTGATATTTCTAAAATACTGCTATGGAAATTAGTAAGTCTACATTTTTTACAACTCTGACTTCTGTTTAAGCTAACAATGATATGGTCTTATGGGAAACTATGGACCACTGCTTACCACATTTAATTCAGTTTTGCATGACAGATGAGGATCCAAGAAAACCTTTCAGTTGCCAAGCAGATATGAAAATCTTTCAGTGTGAGATGCCGTATCAGTGAACTACTGGGCACTTGTGAGGGCTACACTTCCAAGTAAGTTGATATAATAAGACAATTAGGTGGTTAGGCAGGCAGTTAGGTTGTTCTAATTTAGGACTAGAAACCTTGTAGGTGACTTTCTAATGGAAAGCTACCTGATGAAAAAATGTTTCTTCATGTAGATGAAAGACTGAATATTTATATAACATTATGGATATATAAATGGATATCTAAATATTAATTATTACCAGAATTACTTTGTTCATTCACTCATTCAGAAGTTGCAGTGAATTCAGAAATAGATGGCGCAAATATGCACTTAATTGTGCAAATATGGAAGGGAAAGTATTACTGGCTAATTTATGTATTTACAAAGGACAGATTGAAAATGCCAAGCACTCCTAATACCAAATAAAAATTTAAAGCCCAATCTTTCTAATAGTGATTATTTTTATTTATAATCTTAGGATACAAAAATTATAGAAAGTGAAAACATTATTGACTTCTATGTGTATTTTATTATCACTTCTGTGGATCTATTTTTCATGTAAACTATGCTTCCAGTAAAAACTTGAATATAAGACATAGCACTAGAATTTTTTAAATTTTGAAATATGGTTACAGAGAAGCTTTGTTTCCCTGAAGATTTTTAAACAAATGTCTCACCTTTTAGAGCACTGAAGAACAGAAGTAATCACTTGTAATCACTTGTTTGGTTTTTCTTACTATACTGTCTTTACCTAGAAAAAGAAAAAGAAATATTTTTTCAGTACTTTTCTTGATTTGTTTTGTTTTCAGAAATAAGTGAGTGAGACTTGTTCTGTTTCTTTGTAACAGTGATATCAGGAGATGTTTATGTTTGCTCTGAAAAACTTTAGTGCTAGTTTTACTTTCTACATATAAAGTCTTCAAATAAGTTTCTGGACAATCTTTCAATCTTTTTTTTTTTTCCTTTTTGATTAATTCACCACAGTTTTAGACACATACCCTATCCTCAAAAAATTACCAAAAGAAAATTCTTGCAGCAGCCAGCAGCATGTTATGTAAGGGGTGGAAAGGGCCACACATCAGAGACCATATGTGAAGTCTGCTTTTATCTGTTAGCTAGAACTGTGTAAACCTCTTCAAGTTTCCTGAAAAGGGAGAAATTTTCAGACTGGAGGCTGATCCAGAACTGACACCAAATCTTCACTGAGTACACTGTGATTCAAGGAATCCACATATGTCCCCAAATTATGCTGTGCTTCTGTATAATCCCTAAATCCTCCTCTTGCTGAGGAAGCTATATTGCTTTTGTAGTCAGAGGATTCCTCAAAATAGTAGGAAAATAGATTCCTTTCCCTTTAGACATTGATTGTAAACCTCTATGCATTCATTTAGAAAGCCATTTGTCAATCAAAAAAAATTTACAATTTCTTGTATTTTTTATTTTTAAAAAATT
>NW_009914229.1:0-33145 GCF_000696875.1 Nestor notabilis
AACTATTCTATGATTCTATGATTCTATGGGGTTTGCCTTCTTATTTGGTTATCTTCAAATAGCAGGCTTATCATCAAAGACTGTGGTATCCCAACGCTTCTTTTCTGCACTATTTCAGATTTCTTGTTTTGATGGAAGGGCTTCAGGGGAATGGGGGAAATTCAGTTCAAGAGACAACTTATCTGTATGCTGGCTGCATTTCTTTCATGCCACCAGCGCTATTACAGTCTGTTTTATGCAAGACTGATGAAGATGTCTGGGAGAGGAGTGACTGATGTCCACTATAACATTGTCACAAATAGTATTTCACACGCATGAACCTTGACATGTGTCACAACAATGTACCATTTGTACATTTTTTAGTCTTAGACATGGTGGAACACAAGAAGTTGCAAAATTTTGCTGGCGATGCAGCATAAATGGGATGTGATTTTGGTTTTTGCAAAGAATAAAAAATAGCTTTAGGAGTCATAGGGTCTATACAGATAAGAGGTGCCCTCATAGAAGGAACAGCTGGCATTGGTAAGAAGTTTAAACCATGGAGGGACTACCAGAAGAGGGAAAAAGGAAAAAAGTACAGAGATAAAATAAAATGTGCTTGAGAAAAAACAAAGAACTGTGAAGGAACAAGTAAAGTGTTGCCAGTGAAACCTGGAGAATAGCCTAAATCTGGTATTTTTTCAATGGGAATATGAAGAAAAATAAAATCAGAGTAATTACAGCCTATACAGGCTAAAGTAAAGGAATAAGAGGACAAATGTGTTTGGAGACATTTAATTATGGACACCTAGCAAATAATCTAATTTGTAGTGACAGAGGATTAATATAATTTACACCAATATAGCTATCAATACAGTCTCCAGTACATGTCTCATGGATAAAGGAAGGGATCCAGAGTAATTTTTTCACTTGAAGATGTCAGGTTAACTTCAGAATTTAACTCATTAGTCCTGTCTCTTGGGCTATTTTGCATTCCCAGATGCCAGCATTCAAATGGCTTTATTTTTTTTTCTGCCTTGGAGCAGAGTAGGGACTGATCTTGATTTTGTTCCTCAGGCAGACCTTGTAATCACTGAAGTATTTCTTTGCATTGTACTTTATTCTCCCAGGTGAAGACACCCCTGTGAATAGTTAATTCAGGGGGAAAGGTATTAGTCTAGCTTGCTATACTGATATTGCTCTTTGCAGACTTTTACAGTATTTATTGCTTTTTGCAGGCAAGCTCACCTCAACTTTTGCAGGAAATTGAGATGAACCTGCATCTTGCCTATTAAACCTCGCCTCACCCAGATGTGAGTCCAAAAGGTTAAGTGTGATAGCTTGGTTCCCCACTAGTGGCTGACAAACCATTTCCTGTTTCACTCTTCTGTTTGATATACTGCCTGTCAAACTGCATTTTTAAAATTTGATTCAAAAGATTGAAGTTTTTGTTTAGAAGTGGCACAAAAACTGATCAGAAATATTCTTACCTGTTTAAAGAAAGAGTTAACTTTGTTTCTTATAGGCTTCATCTTTTTTGTCCTCTCTTACTACAGTGCAAATCAGTAAGTAGTGGAAACAGTCTTTTTAAAGTAACTGAAGGGACATCATATTTGTTGACAGTCAAATAGAAAAAAGTTTTATCCCTTTTTCACTTTATCATCTTTATTGACTGTGTCACTGGTCAGTGTGAAAAGAGCTTTGCATCCCACATTGCTTCCTTTCTGGGTGAAATCCTACTTTTTCACTGTCTCAGTGCTCTGAGTGTTAAGAGGCTTTTTGGGAAGCAGCTTAGAGGAAACTAAGCATTTGCTTAATAATACTTTAACGCTTCTCAGGCAAATAAATAATACCCCCCTTCCTTCTGTCCATTGTGTCACGTTATCATTTTTAGGTCTTGAATAAAAAGCTGTGAGGAGACTTACTCTGGTATGGCTAAGACAATGCACATTTGACATTGTTTACATTTGACTTGTGTGTTACTGTAGGATTAAGCCAAAATTATTTTTACTCTTCTGAATTAGCTTAATAGATGACAAAATATCCCTGAATTGAACAGATATACCTTTATGCATGTCCTACAGAGAAGTTGGGGGTTTGTGTTCATAGAAGTAGAAGCATGACATGTCTTACTTTGAATATTTAAACAAACTCTAAATTCTCAAAATCATTTTATCAGACTAGCACTCAATACAGATGTTTATTTACACACCATGGAGTAAATTGTGTTGGTTTTCTTTACTATCTCCATATGGTTACACTGCAAATCTGATAAAAAGTCCTTATTCACATTTCAGGGTTATGACCAACAAGCATATTACCTTTGTGTGAACAGATGGTTAACTCTTTCTCAAAGAACTTTGAATACTACCTTCAGTGCAATTTAATTTGTTTTTATTATATTTTATTACAATTATGTGTGTGTTTGTTGGTTTTGGTTTGTTCATTTTTCTTAAATTTTAATATTAAAATAAGGTTGAAACTAAAGTCAGAGAGGCATTTAAAAAAAATTATTATATTCAGAAAGGAATTAAGTTATTGCAAATTGTCGTGAAAATACCACTCACCTCTGACATGTCAGAAAAATAACCAGTGGTACATAGATATTAGTGTGTATATATATAAATGTATATATAAATATTTATTGTTCACTGCTAGCAATAAACCAAAATTACTTGTATTTTTCCCTAACTATTCTGATACTAAGGATTTTAAGTTTGCAATGGGTGCACACAAAAAGCACTGTTATTTTCACTCACCAGAAATTTTACTTAAAATAGTGCTTGACTGCATTTTAAATTGTGATTGGGGTTTTTTTCTTTGAGGAAAATATAAGCACCTGTACCTGAAGTTCAGCAAAAGCTACCAATTAATTCAAACTTGCACAAAATATATGCTGACCAGTAGTTTGATTGGGGTTTTTTTTTAATGATTCATTTAGTCAGAAATTTTAATCTATTTAAAATGTCCCACCATTTCAGGGGACATTATTTCCACATTATATACTTTCGTATTGTCTTGTTTCCTTATCGGAAAATTTTCATTGCACTCCAAGTAAAAGGTAATTTTCTTTGAATGGCCAGGACTGAAAATAAATCTTCCTGAAATGCACATTCACCAGTAGTCACTTCTGTATATTTTTAATTAACCCTATCAGTGTATATCTAATTATTCCTGACTGCAGTGACCTTTATGGAACTCTGATAACATAAATTACATTGTTACGCTGGTAATTAATTTCCTCATTGAAAAATCTAGATTACTTTCAGATCAAATAATGCAAGATTCAAGGGAAGGAAGACAGACTCGAAACACTATCTAAAGATATCTAACAGACTAAAACTAGACTATCTAAATTGCTAAGGGATATCAGATTATAAAGAAAAGATATTATAATGTGAAATTGGGCTTCCCTTGTCCAAAAATAACCTTTTTGGAATTTTACTGCTAAAGGCAGTATTATTTATTTTCACTGGGCTAGTACTGTGAGTACAGTTAAATAAAGTATAAAATTTGTTTAATCCATGCCATTAAGTCCTTGGAGCAAGTACATTTAGTTTATATCTTAGTGTCCTTACCATACTATAAGGACTGGCACTTCCAGTTTGACAATCCACTACTACAACCACTTAAATATAGTGAAAACTAAAAATGAAAGGAAGAGACAGCTGAGCAGAGCAAGAATAATATTTAAATCTAAGACTTAGTTTTCATTTAAAAGCAGTGGCTGGACTATTTTTCAGAGAGAAAAGATAGAAATAAAGAAGGTTTGCTTTTTTTTTTTTTTAATATAAAGATTTTTTCCATCAACTTTTTAGTGAAAAGTTTCAATAACAAGCCACAGAACTGCACTTTCTTTGTACAGCAGGAGTATTATAACAACGATCTTGAAAGGCAGTTAAAAGAAGGAGACAACACAATTGCAACTGTCCAGGAATAGTCCTGAAGTTTAGAGAAGCAAAAAATACTGAAAATTTAAAGAAAAAAGAGGTATAACGTAGTACCAATGATCATATAAATGAGACAACATCTCATTCTTTTAGAATCTCATAATCATTTTCAGTACGGACAGAGTTGTCACACAGAAATTCATTCTCTTTAGAGATGGCTACAGGCAACACCATTGCAGAACCATATTCACAGGTGGATCTTCTGTCCCCTCTTGTCCTTGCAAATCACATCCATCTATAGCCCACTGTCACACACTGGAAACTCTCTGGAGTGACATAATCCACCCTGTGACCACTTCATGTTGAGACTTTTTTATTACCATAAACTTTTCAAATGCCATAGAAATAGGAACTTTCCAAAAGCCAGGGCTTTGTTTGTTTGGTAGATTTCTTAGTTTTGAATCTCTTCCAGGCATCCTTACTGTTGACCAAAGGCAAAATTATTTCATTCAAAGTTTAAGAACAAGCTACAAAAGGTTTTTCCTTATTACTAATTCTTTCAAGGGAATCAGAAAGTCTAAAGTGCTATTCTAAATCCATTATTTAAAGCAGACACTTATAAGCCTTCCCCTGACCTTGGTATTATCTTTTAAAACACGCATTGGTCTATAATTGTGCAAATTCAAATGTTTAAATATGAAAGCAGCTTTTATATCCTCAGCAGCAGACAAAAAGCAAGGTGGATGTAATTGGGGACAAATAGAAAGCAATCGTAGGTTAAAGCACAATACTACTGGAAGCCACAGAATTAGCAACTAAATGAATTACAGGGATACTTTTGCAAAAGTGTTTTTTCTGTGTAATGTTTGTTCTTCACACTTTTCCCTTCTGCAGTGATATAAACAACATCAGTCAAGAACTGCCAGAAATAACTAGCACATGACAACTGTGATGAAGATGAACTTAATGAGGGGACTAGGTCAATGAAGACTGTGACCTAAGAAAGCTGAGGGGAAGTGTAAGTTTACAAAAATTCTTGCTTGCTTGGGTTCTTTTAGGTTCACTTTTGAATCTCACCCATACTGTCAAACTGCTTATAAAAATTTACTACTCACTGCTGTTTCGATCTTCTTGGGTAAATGTATTTTCTCATGGTTAATATTAAGCAATACTTTAAGAAAATCATAAAGATGTAATTTGTTTCATTAAATGATGGACTGGTTTCAGTCATTTCTTCAGTCAATGCCTCATCAGTCTGAGTAATCACCATATGTGGGAGGGAGGGGAAATGGCAGCTTTGTTATGCTGAAACACTGCAATCCTACTGATTTAAAAAAAGTTAATGTAAAAAAAGATACAAATCAACACATTTTAAGAAGTGTACAAAGTCTTGTGGTGGTTTGATGCTTTGTCTTTATTTTTTAGTATAAGTATCTGCAGCGTCTAAAAGTGTTAACACACTTTTATGAGACAATTTTGTAACTGCACAGTTGCAGCCAACATAAAATCATAGTGATTGGGACTTTGAAATGAATTGGCTTACTGAACTGATCTGTGTTAGAAAAACAGATATAAAATAACTAAAAACCCCCCTAAATAACTTGTACTTAACCAGATCAGTGTCATGATGATACTCTTATTCTGACAGGAATAGCAAGCCTCAGCACAAAAGCAGGAACCAGCTAGGACTGGAAAATGCCCAAGACTTCCTTTCAAAAATCCAACTTTTTTGTAAAAGTAAGGGGTCTCAAAGCAACAAGGTTGTGATAAATGCGATAACATCCATTATTTGCTAGATTTGGTAAACGTCGTCTGCCTAACACATTTAATCCACATGCTGCCTTTTATTATGTAAGCTAAAACACTATTAGAATTTATGATATTAATATGCCTGTTAAAACTCTGAAACGTTTACTAAAGCATACTTCAGGAACTTCCTTGGCACATTTCCAAGCTTAATGGGTAAATTGCATAAATGATACTGGTTTTGCTACACTTTTTTATTTCTTAAGTTTATACATAGTTCTGTAGTAACTTCTGCATTAAAAGCTAGAAAACAAAATACATTCCTTCTAGTTTGTAGCCCTTTAAACCATGGAAAGAAAATATTTTAAGATGCTTCATGTTAATGCTGTGAGACCCCTTAGGGCTCTGCACCATCACTTTGAAATGGGACAAGGGTTCTTTAAAGCTTCTCTCCCTTACTAAAGTCAACTTGTTTGTGCAATGAGTATTCAGAGTGCCAAGGAAAGCTGACCTGCAGGGACAGAATGGCAGAAGGACAACAGTGCAACTTTTTGCCAAGCCTTACATGGGCAGTAGACAGAAGCAATAAAACAATCCCCTCATGGACATGAGACAGACTGGATGGCAGTATGGTGCGCCCTAGGTGTGCCTGAGAACCAAGGGATGATTTCCTCTGTAAATCATCAGGGCAGCTGTAAAATATAGATTAGGGAAACATACTCAGTCTAAAACCTGCTTCCTGCAGAACTAGGACAACTAACCTGCATATACAAGAGACCTGAAAAGCGTCACCACTGAGTGTTTCAGTTTATTAAGTCAATTCTACAAAGGTAGCTTTTGTGAGTATCATGTTGTCGGCTTTGTGAGAGAACGGAAAAAAGAAAAGAAAAGAAATGAAAAAAAGGTTTGTGTTGAAAAGAACATCATGATGCCTTATAAGCCAAAACAAATAAAACAATTAATTGGAAAAAAAATAAATTTGAAGGATATGCTAAGAGAAGAACTACCAGAAATCAAATATTAAACAGCTAATACTATTCTTTATCACATTACAGTATTATTATGGCACAAATATTCCTCTAAATATCAGGTACTTGTTATTCATAAGAAAAACAGAACTGGTCTTCACCTTCATTCTTCACAGGAGCATGTTAAAATCATTCCTTCTCATTTCCTTTTGATTTCAAAAGCATAAGTAAAATGGTGAATTTCAATTGCAAGTTTACTATGCACCCTGCTTCGTATCTGTTCGTATCTGTCTCCACACATGTACATATCAAGTTATTTAGAGTATTTTGAAGAAACACTGCACAGGGGCAGTGAATTTCTGGTTTTCTATTGCCTGAGTACTCAGTGTATTTCTAACCACAGGAGAAAAAGGCAACAGAGGTTCAAGGAACATTTCCAAAGAAAAGGAATCTCTGGTTCCATTTGTTTTGGAAAAAGCTTATTTTTTAAGAATTCAGCCTTACAGCAAAAACTTTGAACAATCATTCACATCATCATCCATTACTCAAATGGTATAGGCTAAAGCTGATGAAGCAAGTCGCCTTCTTTAATCAGCCTGAGTTTTCATTATATTAATATTAGAAGAACAGTGTATGCCGTGCTGACAACAGAACTGTAAGTCAAAATCCATATTGATGCATACATTCCTTTAATATAATATGCATTCTCATTTCCAGCACTTTCTGTTTGTGATTTTCATGATGACCTCTAATTAAAAGAAAATTATCATTTTGAATAAATTAGTAGTTACCATTTAGACTTCTTATTCCATATTTCACTGAGGTAACTCAAGTGTTACTTACAACACTAAACAGTGATTGATAATCATTAATCTGGGTCCTAACGTTATGTCCTCAATCTTACGTTGAGTAAGAACTCAACGTAATATGACAGGAGGTATAATACTCAGAAGGAACGTCTCATGACGCACAATTCACATCAAAAGAGCTTTCTTTACTCTTTGGGTCTTCTTACTTCTGCATTCCCATTCCTTCCAGCTGCAGTTGATCTGATAAAGACAGTTACTACCCCCAGCCATCTGTTGCTGTTTACCTTTATTGGATCAATGAAAAGATTCTTCAATCTGCTAGTTTATTTCCACCTGAATGATTTTACTAAACTTTCAATGACTGCCTCAGTAAGTTTCTTGTTATTCTTCTCACGTATCTCATAACGGGCATTCATTTCCAACTATTAGGAACTGTTGCAGTATCGTAGCTGCTTGCTGTTTGGTAACTGCTTGAGACTTCCATTCTACAGAGGCCTTGCCAAAACTCAATTGTTGCAACAATGTGAGAATTGTCCTCCCTTTATATTTTTTCTGTTTCCCTTCTCACCTAACTTGTTCTTTTATAGTAAACACCCATACTACCAGTACAGGGTAAAAAAAAAACCCCAAAGAAATACCAACAGAAAGCAGGGAATTGAGATTCTAAGTAAGTAATTCATTCTTAGCTTTAATTATTTATTAAAAGCTGAAAAAAAATGGTTAAAATTTTAATGATCTATGAAAGATATTCCAAACTTCTCCTTGAGTTTACGTGTTTTGACAGCCAGTTAAATCTCATATGCTAATGTTAGTAGAATTTGCTGTTTCCCTTGGGAGCAATTCCTTTAAAATAAAAAGGTGGGGTTTTTTATGCTGGAGAATGCCTCTCAAAATCCTCTTCCCGTATGTTTAAGGGAAAATTGGACATCAATGTGTTTGCATTTCAATTCCTAGCAAGCGAGTATCAAGACCAAGGTCTGTTGTATTTAGTCTTACCTAGAGGTAGATACCTTCCACATTTTTGTGCAAACCATCTATTCCTCAAGATAATTTACAGACTCAGGGCTGAACACTGCCTGCCTCGACTGGAGATGTACTTGTGTAGTAGACTAGCATTCTGAAACATTTCTCAGAAATGACAAGAAAATATTAGGGCATAACTTGAAAGTTGTCTTTATCCAGACGTAATGGCAAAGTACAAAATACATGTTGTTAATAATGCAAGAATGGAACTGAAAAGTAACTTGTATACACTTTGCATACAAGTTTCCCATAAAACATATTCTCCTCAGAACAGAATGCTTATCTTCCTGTTCAGTCAGTAGGTAGGTGACAGTATATTAGTGTTTATTAGGACAGGTTGTTAAAGGTAAACTATTGCTTTTAATTTAGTCCTTATTAGTACATGTCAGTAAGTACCAGTAGTAGTAAGATGTCTTGGCTACATTTTGGATGTAGGATCTGTATCAATCCATTATTATTATCATCAACATTATTGATATTAATACCCATATTAGTAATATTAATATTAGTAGTAATAATAGATTAATAACAACAAGCATATTCATAATAAAATAAAACCAACTGGAACTGGACAAAATTTAAATTGTCCACTTTTAAACTAAAATCCTTATTATTTTGAAGAAAATGTTTTTTTTATCTATGTGCAAACATTTGTAACGTAAGACTGAAAGAGAACACTTAAGAAAAACTTAATAAAAACTAGGTCCCACAAGAGACATTTTTTAATATATACATTCTGACAAGTCTACATCTCTAGTGTTGAAAACAGCTGCAAAGAGACAGATAAGGAAGACCTAAAAGTTGTAGCACACAGCAGTTATGTCACATTTAATTTAAAACAAACAGAATTATTTAGAATTCATGTAATGATTCTGTATCGAGGTAGTGTTCAGAGTAAGAAATATGGAATACAGTTTAGGAGTTAAAAACAAAGCATACTGCATGCCACATTCTTCAGGCACATCTTTTTTCTGCATGAAAATTACATCTCAATAGAAAAATTTTCTGTATTTATCTAAAATTTACATTCATTGTGTGCAGCAGCTCCAATGAAGAGTCCCTGATGCCCACTATGCCCACCTGGGCATACGTGTATGCTCCTTAATCACTGATGCAACCTGCTCTGCAAATTTTAGTAGCGTAGTATTTTTCAGAGCCCTTTATGTCATCAAAATGAGTCCTTTGAAAAAGGAAAATACCAATTGATTGCCAACTGATATTTTTCCATATATAATGTCTATCAAGCTGCCACCAAGGCATTCAATGACAGCAAGGCAAATAATAACAAGCATTATTGCTTGATTGATAACATTGGAGATTGCTTTATAGATGACTGAAATTAAATCTGAGTTTCTAACATCTTGTGGACAGAATAGAAAGAATCATTCATAACTATGAAATCAAATATTAAATGCCTTTTATTTCTTGCCACTGTGACATTGTCACCAGGTTGTTATTTTCCATTTTATTCATGAAAAATTATCACAAGCCTTTAAATTATGAAAAAAGACAAATTTGTATTGTGTTCAAATGTCCTTATTGGTGCAGCATAGTTTATTTTTTATGAGTATTTAAACCTGTGTAACTTCTCTGCCAGAAGACGACTGGTAGCAACATAGGTCATGTTCAACTTAAGGTTCTGTCTATAAAAATTACAAAGGGAATACCTCTTTGGCTACTTTCGGTCAGGTGTCCTGCTTCTGCTTCCTCCCGCCTTCCCCTCCTTCCTGGCAGAGCATGAGACTGAGAAAGTCCTTGGTCAGAGTAAACATTACTTAGGAACAACTAAAAACATAGGTGTTATCAGAGTTGTACACAGGCTGAAAATCAAAACCACAGCACTGCACCAGCTACAGAGGAGAAAAATGACTGCTACTGCTGCACACAAAATGCTGAACCCAAGACAGTAGATCAAAGGTCTCCACCTCACTTATCAGAAATGAATTTAACTTTCCTTACTGGAGAACATAATTTTCTAGAGCTCAAAATTCTAATGTCTCCTGTTTACTAACATGAATGAAATGGTCAACTTGAAAACATGAAGCATGTATGCAAAGATGGTCAAGTCACCAAAAAAAGTATCAGTTCTCTCTGGCTTGTGTTGTAACTTGATACACAGAAAGCTCTTAGTTTCTCTGCTAGTGGTTACTTTCCTTGCAGTTACTTAATTAAACTTACTTGTTTTCTGGGATTTTGCAGAAGACGTAAAAAGAGAAACATCCAATTAGATATATCCTGGCTTTGTAGGATAGAAATGCAGATGGAAAACGTGTGACTGTTGGAAAAGGACTGTGTTCTCATCTATAAAAAAAACATTTACTTTGAAAGAGGTATATTGATTTCCTATCTTTCATGGGGAAAACCAGACTATTTTTGAACACAGATTACCTCTAGTCTCTGCCAATTTTAAAAGTTCAATAGCAGACGAGAAAAGAGAATGTTTTGTTTACTCATCACAGGGGGGGGTCACTCTAGGTAAATCAGGAACTTCAGGCCAGTCCTAGAGAAAGGTTATTGCTCGATAGTTTGTCCATTACCAGCAGTACTGTGGGATAAATACAGCCAGTAAATCCATAATGCTACTACACAATGAAATTTATATCTACATGTATCTCCTACTCATCTTTTTGAAATAAAAACAATTATGTTTTCCTATCTTTTATCTCTTGTGCTTTTTATTTGTTCCAACTGTGTGTTCCTCAGGCAGGATTTGTCTCTCTGCATGGATGTTCACAATAATTAGCATAAGATGGATCAACTTTCTGTTAAAACTAATAGGTCTTAGAACAAAATAATAATTACTCCTTAATCCATTCTTAAGGATACTAAATTTATGGTTTCTTGTGTAACACTGTTATACCATTAATAAAAATAACTTTAGCCCCAGGAGAACTCTTGTACATACGCAGACAAAATTAATAAATCAACATTTTCATTATGTTTTTTGATTGGTTTTGTTTTCCTCCTCTTTTAACAAAATTAAGTGCTGTAGAACATTAGAACTCCTGGGTATTTGTTGATAAGATCAGACTGATTTATCACAGCAATTATTGGTAGTCTCAGCTTAATTAAATGGGGTGCATCATTTGACATTCTGAAGAAGACACTGTTGTGATTTCCTGTGCTTTCATCAGAAAAATAGAAGGGAGTTTTCTTTGACTTCTTTGTTTCTTTTAAAAACTCCTTTGCTAAAGAAATGCTTCATCCAAGGGCCATCACACTCTCAAATCCGAACTTTTATGTCAAATAGGAATGGAGAAAAGCTAGATCTGATTTCTGGTTGCTGAACAGTCATCAGATTATGCCAGGGGATAATATTTTTGAGAATAGGGCACTGCATAAAGGCTAAGGTTCATTGTCATTCCAGGTGTTCTCACCATTTTAAATGCAAAGGATATCTGTGGAATTGGCCAACAGGGCTGTTCAGAAATCGTTCGCTGTGACTTCTCTATTCAGAGGTTCCTGATTCTTTTCTGCAGTAGAAAATGAAGAACTGCAGAAAAAGTAAATTTTGCTAATATGGGAAACAGGCCAAACCATCAGATGGACACACTACTGATAAAGTAATTAGTAAATAAAATGTTTTTAAAAACTGTTTTTAAAGTTTATTTTCCTAAGTTTTCATGTTTATTCTTGGGATCTTGTACTGAGTAACTGTCCTGTTCCATTTCATTCTCATGAAGTGTGGTAAATCACTCTTAAAAGTTATGCTTTAATTTTTCCTAGTTTCATTGCTTCTTCATTTCATAGACTGTTCCCACAGAGGTGCACGCTGTTTGTGAGACTGAACCTTTTTCTTTCCCCCCCAATTCAGAGTATTATTGTCCTATTTGATTTACACACGATATAACTCAAATAGCCTCTCACCAATGCAGATATCTCAGTATGCAGTGTACTTCTCCCATGACCCATTGACACCTGTCTGTTGACATCTCATAAGCTCTTTCTCCTTTGACACCCGAGAAATATCAAGTCTTCTCCAGCCTGTCTCAGCCTCTAAATCTCTGTCTCAGTTTCTGTCTCTGTCTTTGTCCCTGTCCCTGTCCCTGTCCCTTTCCCTGTCTCTATCTCTGTCTCTGCGTCTCCATTTCTGTCTCTGCATCTGTGTCTCTCTAAGTCCTTTACCTTCCTATCATTTAAACTCCGTATTAAGAGTGGATATCTTCTACCAAGAGGCTGGCAGTATGCATATCTCAGCCTCTGGGAATGCTCCAAGGTATAATAGGTCACACTTTACCTTTCCTGCTGCATTATTTATTTTTACTTTGTTTCTAGATGCCAGCGTATCAATTTGTTCCTTTTACTTGGCTTTCTGTTAGTCTGCTATCATTCCAAGTTTCTCACTGTATTGAGTTTACATAAGCAAGTTTTTGGTCATGGGGAGCTGCAGGGGTGGCTCTCTGAGAAGACATAAAAGCATCCCCCATATCGGATAAAGTCAGTTTCAGCCACCTCCAAGATGGATCTGCCACTACTCAGACGAGCCCATCAAAAATTCTGTAGGTCCTCTGTGATAACATATTTAAGAAAGGATAAAAATGCAGTGCAACAGCTGGGAGAAAGAAATGAGACCACAGCCCCCATCCCTTTGTGCTACCTAGGAGGAAATGCAAAAAGAGTTGGGAGTGAAGTTGAGCCTGGGAAGAGGTATAGGGATGGGAAGAAGGTGTTTTTAGTTTTGTTCTTGTTTCTCACTATCCTTCTTTCTTACAATCAATTGTCAATAAATTAAATTACTTTTCCCAAATTGACTCTTGTTTTGACAGTAGCTGGCGAGTGATGTCCTTGTCCTTATCTCAACCTGCAAGATTTTCCTCGTAATTTCTCCCTTCTGTCCTGTTGATGGAGAGGGAGTGGTAGAGTGGTTTGGTGGGCACCAAAAGTGTCTGTCCCAGAGGCATTTTGACAATGTCCTTAACAACATGCCTTTAACTTTTGGTCAGCCCTGAAGTGGTCAGGCAGTTGGACTATATTATCACTGTAGGTGTCTTCCAAGTGAAAATAGTCTAATGTTTCCACATATTCTAATGAAGATAATTTCAGAAGGTGTAAACTGTGACAAATTTGACTTTTGCAGGAATAAACAGGAACATAATTTTATAAGTTTCATTTTCCTTTTTTTTTCCAAGGAAATTTCAAAGGAAAACTTTTGTTGCATCTGCTGAATCCCATTTGCATTTCACCTTGTTTACATAGTCCTAATAAACAAACTCAGAAAAGACTGGGTAGTTTTTCACCTAGGGAAATCCATTCCTCTTCCTTGGATGTCCATCTTCAGAAACTATTGAGAGGCTTGCTTCACATTTCTCATGTGCCTTTCTCCTTTTCAGGCTTTTGCTAGCAGCTAGGTGCAAGTTTTGTTGCATTTACAGATGCCCTCCTTGCCAATTTCCATTTTCAGGAATCAGAAATGGTAACCTGACAGTGCAATCCCAAGACCTCCATGCATTCACTGTCAACTACAGTATCATTATCTAGCTCAACAGTCAGAGACCTATTTTCCATCCAACACTACGAACAATGCAGAATCAAGCAACTAGTAAAAAAGGTACCAGCCTCTTATCATTGCTCCAACTCTGGGGTATAGCTCAGGAATCTTGTGAAGAGCACTTCAGTCATTTACCACAACTAACACATATTCCCAGCTGCTGAGTCCAGGGACACCTAAGATGCAATGCTGGCAGCTTAGAGCTTCAGTAGGTTTGTATGATAGCCATAATGGCATTCTTTGGATGCAGAGCTGACATGAAGAACCACTCTGGTGCACTTCAGTTTAGGTTACACATTAACATTAGTATAGTAAAGAGACAGCACTGCCTCTCCCTAGCAGGATACTGGGAGCAACTTTGGTATTGATCCTCTTTGCCAGGTACTCATTAAAGCCAGAGGTATTAAAAGGGGACAGTCAGCATACAGGTCCGCATGTTTTGATTTGTGGCAGAAAGCTTAACCATTCAGCTGCGGCATCCTCTGGTACTCACCTCCATTAAATAAAAAGTATTTCTAGCTTTTTAATGTAGCAGTAACACCAGTGAAGCAATAAGGTTGCTGACTAAAATTCACTGTGTCAGTAACTGGATTGATACATATAAGATGTCAGAGTTTTCTAGCTTTAGTTTCAATAGATTTAGAGGATAAATAAGTAAATGATGCTGACTTTTTCTGCTTTAAATTTTATTATGATGTACCAATGTCTTGACAAACAAGTAATTAAGCAATGGAGCATAACAGACATCGTGAAAATAATAATTCCATAATTATTCCATGAAAATGTAATGACGTGTGTCTGATTTCTTTTGTGGGAAAGAGGGTAAAAGGGTGAATGTAAATCATTTGTACCACATTTTAACTCAAGCCTTTTTATTAGGTTATTTTTTGTAAAAGATATTTTTGTTGTTGGAAATAAATAAAATAGGGCAGGCAATTTAGCAAGCTGCACAATTATTTTAACTGAACTACAATGTGATTATGGAAAGTCAACTTATAATTAGGTGATCTATGATGTGCCAACAAGTCAGAAGCCTTCCAGAGCCTAGATTTTTAATCATCACAGAAGAAATCTTGCATCCTGTACTGCAGTTAACAGCACCAATTAATCTCCAAAGAAATACTGTGAGAAAAAGTCAGACACTACATCTAACAGCTGCCTTTCCTTCTCTCACACCATAATTACGTCTGGTTGTTTATTGCTGAGGAGAGCATGAAAGTCCTTGAATTCCATAGCTTTGTCTCTTATTTTATTTAACATTGTTTGTACCATTATCACAGCTTTAAGCTGTAATTTAAAAATAAAATAAAATAAAAAATGTTACAATAACCAGCCATAAACAAACTTCCATATAGGATAGTCCATAGAGACTTGATAGCATCTTCTCATCTTGGTTTTGCAGTATAGATAATCTACTTACAACGTCAAAAAGACTAACAAAAGAGAACAGCTGTGTTCTGTAGTGTTACTAGCTTTCAGGTTAATTCATAGGTCTTTTTTGACTCCCACTGAACGCAGTTGTCATATTTCAACTCATTTTTGTTAATTATGTTTTTCTTACATATTACCTGTTCTGTTTTCTGCCTAACATCTGTAATCTGACTGTTACCACACAAGCTGACATCTGATTTAGGTAGATAAAATTTGGTACTAAAAATGTGAGACAAAGGAGAATGAGTCATCAGCTAGCTATCTGCTGAAATTATTACTAAAAGATTGGGTTTAAAAGTAGCTAGTAAGTCAGAAACAAAATATTCAACCTGTGAAAAGTGAGAAGCAAAATTAGAAAATAACATGAAAGAAAAAAATCCAAAAGATTTCAAGAAAATAATAAAGACAGACAAGATATCATGATTCTATTGAAGACATTATTGATTCAGCTTCCTCTGCACCCTCTCAAAAGATTTTATTTCTCATTAGCCACTACAAACGGAAGCTTAAAAAATGCATCCTGACCACTTTTTAGGGAAAAATAAACACAATAGACCTGCAAGTAAGTCTTTAAAACTAGATAATTAAACAATTTAGGACAGAGTACTTTTGATAAATGTGTTAACCTAATGTTTTAAATTATATATGAACCTGTAGCAAGCAGTAGCTCTCCCTATCCACAGCAGGGCAACCACAAATTCTATCATTCCTGATGAACTTTGTGATGCACAAATTACAAAGTTATGTCCTGTCTGTTTGCCAGGCAAAGACATAAGTTAGAAATTATGTGGCTGTTGGTGCTTTTACTATAAAAAAATTAACAGCCCTGACTGATCCTCTTAACAATCTCTTGTGTACCCCTTGATTTGAATATATCCTCTTGTGTAAGTTACACTACAGTATGATTTGACAAACATAAATGTTAGTCTGGTTTTTAAATGCAGTACCCCTGTTAATTAGGGACATTGTATCATCCCCATTCAATGTATATTGATATCTAAAATGCGTTTCTTAGATGGAGGATTCAACCAACTCATGTTAAGTGCTGAGGGTCCCCAAGAGAAGACAGAAGTTGACCTTTTCAAATGGCAGTTCGGTACTCTAACCTTCTTAGCAGTACTACTCTGAATCCAGCTCTCACATCTGGAAGAGTTCTGGCTTCCACATCTGGAAAAGTTTAGGTATTTAGCTGTAGCCTAAATGACATTTCTTCTGGTATTTTATTAGAGATATGTTACAACATGTCATCCTAATTGGATAGAAAACAGGTTGTATATTCTGTATAGTTTTTTATGCTGAGTGAAAGGATGGATGTACCTGTCCCTGTTAGCCAGGAGTCAGCACGGATGCACCCTTAGCATACCTAGTGCAGTTAGTTTGGGAATGTCCTATGTGCTACAGTCACCTCTTGACTGCTCTGTAACAATGTCAGCGAAATCTGGCCTCTGTTCTTTTTATTGTTATTTTTCTTAAGCTTTTTGACCAAAGCAATTGGCAAGAAAGAACAAAATGCAACAGCAAAATGAACACAAAAGGTGGGGTGTGGGTTTTGCAAGGATTTAGTTACATAAGTGAATTCTGAGATACACAGCAGTAAAGACTGTAAGTTTCACTTCTGTTTTACCTCAAAAGTAGAATCCAGGTACACAGTTTCACCTCCCTCTCTAAAGAAATCACCCAGAGTCATCAAAAGCACATGAGAAACTCATCAACACATCTTTACCTGTTATCTTTTAGTGAATTCTCCTTCACCTCATCACAAAACAGGTCACTATTCCCTTGCTCTTAGGAAAGAGCAGTGCTTTACTCCCACTGAGGACTGCTTTAAGTTCCTCAAGCAGAGGAACTTAACTTCAGAAACAAGAAGTTTCTGAAATGCAGAGGTCAGGTTTTCACATAAAAACAAACTGAGAAGACTGCTTTCCAGCCTTGCTTACACACTCTCAATTTCAGTGAGCTCTGGCATACCACATTTCTAGCTCCTATTCTTCTCTGTCTTCCAAATTCTCAGCTGGTTGCTATTGAAAAAGGAGGAAGCCTGCTTGCTCCAGGACTTCCTGTTCAAAAGGACAGATTTATTTCAGCTTCACAAGTGTGCTCAAGTGCACCTTAAGACTGGAATCCTCAACAGGAGTGAATGTCTCTGAGGCATTTTCTTCTCAGTGAGATGGTAAAAAAAAAAGTAAATAAGTTGAACACTAACTGCTTGGCCTCAAATCACATATAGAGAAATATGAAGTACTGTAAGAGGGTGTTAAACAGCAATGAGAATAAAAATTTTGCTTGTCTAAATTTCATCAGTCCCCATAGACTCATAAAATAGTTTTTGAAGTTGTCATACATTTAAATAGATATAAACCATAATAGACTGTTCATTTATACTGCATCTTCTTCATGTGCTATTTGGGCATAGAGTCAAGGTTTATGAGGACGCTAAAGACTAATTAATTCTGCATCATTAAAATGTTACTACAATATTAATTTCTTTAACTGATAAATACTTTACTATGGTTATCTCAGGAAAAGAGTAATTAAATCTAAAGGAAAAATAACTTTCTCTTTTTTAAGAAGCTAATTAAGGAGAGTTCTTAAATGAAAAATAAGGTAAAAACAAAAGTTATGTCATTTATCTCCTATTTTGTCCAAATGTTTTGTTTGCATAGACACTGGCCTAATACAAATTAAAAATCTGCATACAGTTGTTCAGCCCTGTTCTCAGATAGAATTCTATCAACACATTTCATTATTTTGGTCCATTGAGTTCAGTTATGGTTCCAATGGCATTTAAAAGGTAATCTTCATATTATCAAAAGCACGTCATCAATTTCAAAACAACCAAAGATACTTATTCTAAAAGTACAGTATCACTGATGGTCTCAAAAAGTTGTGATTCCCTATAAGACACGATTATGTTTTTCTTAGCTGTAGAAAAACAGTAGTTCTAAGTTTACTGTAAAAATCACCATAGAACTAGCATATTGAAGTTGCCAGAGGTAACGTGATCAACTTAATTTTTATCTCAAAACTCAGAGAAGACAGCAGATCCTGAAAATAGTAGATGAAAATGCGTTCCTATATTTTCCAGAATTGCCTCATTGTGAAAGAATAAATATAAATGTGAAAATTAAATACTACTGATGAAATGTTCTTCTCTTTCTAAAGTGACATTTCACCATCCCTGAAAGAAAGAAGTCAAGCTTCAAGGACCATAGTCTAAGAAAAGCAGTTGTGTTTGTAAAATGAAAAAAAAAAAAAAAGTTTAAAATCACAGATGCATGTTTTTTTTCTTGATAAATGCAAATTCTTAAAGCAGGTCCCCAAATTTTGTAGGACTTGGTATCTTTAAGTGTTCTTAGGCTGTAAAAACTTCTGTTCATTTAAAAAAAGTCCTCCTGGAACTTCTCTGGACTCATAAGGGATTAGCTGTTTCTAGGAAAGATAGAGATTTATTAAACTGCAGAACCACTAAATTGAGACCAAGCACAATTTATTTTATACACCAAATTAAAGCTCCATCAACATCAACTACAGATTTGGGATGTCACATGGATTTGTCACTACACTGCTGACTCAAGAATTAATTCTTAAGGCTTATGGCCGATGACTCAAAATGAGCAATCACTCATCTAATAAAGAGAGGGCTCCCAACCTTGAGGAGTTTCCTTGGACAGCATCCCAACCCAGGGAGAGAGACCCCAACTGCAGAGCCACTGGTCCAAGGAAGACCAACTCAAATAGCTATCTGAACCTGATCTGTGGTCAAATATGTCCATGTAGCTTCCCACTGACTGAAAGTTCCAATTTCCTAACTTTTTTACCTGTTGACCTTCACCATGTGAGCATGACAAGATCTGCACGGGGAGTTTTCATGTTGGGAAGTTTTCACACTGCCATTAAGTGCTTTAAATGAATTTTAAGATGATGGAAGTGTCACCTGGTGGATACCTACACATAGCATACAGAAGTGCTCTTTTTTTTTGTCATGGTTTAAGCACAGTCGGTAACTCAGAACCATGCAGCCACTCACTCACCCCCCACCTTTTTCCTCCCAGCTTCCTGAGGGATATGGAGGAGAACTGGAAGAATGTAAATCCCATGGGTTGAGATAAGAACAGTTCAATAAATAATGCATAGTACAAAACTACTACTGCGACCACTAATAATAATAATGATAAGGGAAATAACAAGGGGAGAGAATGGAAAATTAAAAAGGGAAGTTAAAAATACAATAAACACAACTGGCAAGCAATACAATTGCTCACCACCCACCAACCAATACCGAGCCCTACCCAAGTAGCAATCTGGGCCTTCCAGGTGACTCCACCCCGTTTATATATGGGGCATGCCATGCCATGGTATGGAATACCCCTTTGGCCAGTTTGGGTCAGGTATCCTGTCTCTGCTTCCTCCTAGCTTCTTGTGCCCATCCTCACTGGCAGAGCATGAGAGACTGAAAAGTCCTTGATGGGGGTAAACACTACTGACCAACAACTAAAACATTCGTGTGTTATCAGCATTGTTCTCAGACTAAAGTTAAAACACAGCACTGCACCAGCTACTAAGAAGGATACAAATAACTGTTACAGCTGAACCCAGGACATTTGTCTACCAGGTTATGCAAGGTTGGGGAAGAGATAAATCTCTAGGATTATATTACTGATGACATCACGAGGAATCTGGACAACTGCTTAGACTACTCATAAAGTGGATACAGCCTTTAGTCAGGGAAAGGACAAGTCTTGAACACATTTGTGAGTGGTTTATATCTATTCCTCAAGCTGGCTTCAAACTAAATGGTTTACTTGTTACAGCACAGCTGAGGAACAAAATTCTGAGGAAGCCACACTGCTTCCCATTTTGGCCAGCCTATATAAACTAGCTCAGGGACTTGGTAAAGCATGGTAGTCTAGAACACTTCAGAAACACCTATATGTTCGAGGTATGCAGCCGCTCTGAGCTGCTGGCTGCAGCCTTGTTCTCTACTGCACTTCCCTCTCTTGGGTCTGCAAACCATGAATGGAAATCACAGCACTGAACAGTGAAGCTGGCACAGGGTTGACAGACGACACCCAATTCTATACAGCTGGCAGAGGAAAGAAGAACTACCCATCTAACTTCCTCATCTCAAGACTTTGAAATTATGAAAGCTGTATGATTCTGCCACTTAAAATGAAGGGTTAGTTCTGCTCCACAAAAAATAATTTTGCTTTTGATGCCAGGAACTTTAAAACAGGAAACAAGTGACCTCCTTACTTTTCAATTTTTAATGTGGTGTTGTCATCTCTTCTCAAATAAAAATCCACAAATTCTCTTTGTCAGTAAACGTTCCCAATGCACTTTGTGTGTCCTGAGGTGAGCATTTTAGGGTGATAGACATGGCCACAAAGCTGTACACTGATGTTGTGTAATGGCTGTCAATCCAAACAAATCTAAATTTTACATCAGTGAAGATTAACACACAGAGAATAATGTACACTATTGTGTAAACACCACCATGAGGATTTTCACTTTGGAAGACTTCGGAAACAGTACTAAAAATTTACATGCTGAACACCATCATGTTGCACAATATCATACAATATCATATCCATGTTACTTGGGGATAAGAAGATTGTTTACAAAGGCATATAAATTTCTTTTAATCCAAATTTGGATTCTTGTACTGATGTGTTTTTTAGCAGAGTTACAGAGGTCATTCCTAGATAATAGCACTCTAAGAAAAACACTGGTGTACAGGGCATGTTGGAACCGTGGCTTCGTATTCTTTGGTACTGGCTCTCCTGAATTACTAGTGTGTGAGTACAAAACCAACAGCTCTGACTGTGATCATGAAGTGCCTCAGGCATGTCTTAGCCGCAATGTCTGAGTTCAAGCCTGATGGCCATTTCTCAAATGGAAAAAGAGCTGCCCCTAGAATTTCTGTCCTTGTTTTACAGATTCTGGATCAATGTCCTTTGAAAACTGCACAGCCAAAGGTGGGAAAACACTTGCATAAATGCTAAATCTATGATGTGACAGTGGACAAATAAACAGAGCAGGAAGATCTAGAAAAAAAATCAGGTCAAAAGGATGCTGTACTAAATTTTGTCTACAAATTCTGAGAAGTACAAACAAGGTCTCTCTCACAGTACACCACAAATCTGTTCGCAGCCTAGTTGCAAGAGAAAGTCTGGGAGAACCCTTATGGAAAAATGACATCACCACACAGGAGGAAATACTTTGCCAGAAAAATAGCTAAGACTACAGACGCTAGCAGTTTCCATCTTGGTATACATATCATACAACTACACGAAAGACTCAGTGTTTGTTTGCACTTCTTTGCCATCCAAAATTCAGCTGTATCTATTCCAAGTCAAATCAAGTCCAACTTCACTGCAGGGATTGCTTTGAATTGTGGTCACTAAAGACAGGAACAATCAGTTTTGACAAGGGTGAACTGATGGCCAAATGCCCAAGCGCTAAGCCAGGTCAAGTTTGTAGAACAGGTCACACAGACTAGGGAGTTTCGGGGAGTTCTATCACATTTCAGCAACAGTGAATGCTCTTGACAAGGAAGTAGAGACAGTTTTGGTTTTACCTCTGAATTAGATGAATTGACAGTTTGGATGGTTTTGACCTTTGGATTCAGTTTTCTTTTTAACTCAGAAAGATGTCCACATTGTGTTGCTCTTCAGTTGTATTCTGGCCAGTTTTGCCCCTGAGGTTAAACTATGTGACCCTGCTAATCTTTATATAAGAATTACTATTAAGGTGCATTATTATGGCAATATTTTGCTTGAACAGTTTCACTGTTGTTGACATTCTTGAAGAAGCCAACTGGAGTTAGAGGGAAGAAAAAAAAAAAAAAAACAAACAGCTTGCATAAGTCTTGGAAGATAACTGACAGAAAAGCTGATTACTTTGGAGTTTTAAAATTAATATAATTTCCAACAATTGGAATAAAAAGGTTAACATTAAAAAAAAAAAGTCTTCTGTGGCTCAGTATCTACAGTGGAGATAAAAGAGATGAATATAGATTCTTTTAAAAAGTGTTCAAGAGTTTTTCTCACACCTACACATTCCACTGACTCTATGAAACCAAGTAGCTCTATTTCTCTTTGTTTTAGTTTCACTTTCAAGAGTTTCCCAGACTTCCTACACCTTCTTTTTGCTTCCTGTTTTGTTTGAAGATTGTGAACATATTGTATGGCACAGGATTAGAACCTGCACGACAAATTCAAAGTTTATAAAAATCATTTATCATTTCAGCCTTACATGATGCTTATGTCACTGAATTATCAAAAAATTAAAAGAAAGCTTAATAGGCAGTAGATTAATAGGCAGTAGAACTAGGAAAACAGCAAAGCGCTGCTGGCAAATCCACTGGTCAGTGATCTTAGCGTGACTGGTTACCTTTAATATCATGATCTTCATTATCATTGTAGTTTCCCTAAATGTTAAGGCTTTACAAGAGTAATGGCGAATAAGGACTTATTTAGTTTGTGAAACTGTTTTCTTTTCAGGCATGAATACACCACATTGCAAATGTTTTTATAAAAATTCAGTTTAACAAGAGTTTTCACTAAGCCCATAATCACAGTTGTAGGCTATGGTTATAAGTGGTGAAATACTGATCAAAGGATTGAGAAGCAATTAAAGTTCCCCATATCTTGTCTTGAAAAGACTCCTTCATATGTGAACAATAGCTTAAGAAAATAAATTAAATCTTCCTGGGATTATTTTCCTTTTAGACTGTTTAGTACTTCAGAGCTCTTATCTAGTAAAGCAATAGCAAAACGACAGTACCAGGTTCAAACAAAAGAAGTGTAATCAGAAAAACTGCACATAGTTTAGTTCATTCACTTTGTTCAAAGAACAGAGGAAAGAAAATCCCTACTATATTTTTAATTAGCAAGATTACAAAAATTTAACTCCAAACACTTAATTAGGTTCCCATCCATCTTTCTCCTCAGGAACTTTTTATTGAAGGTAGCGCTACTAGGAATCTTCTGTTACAATGTTGCTCCTGAACAGTTTCCACCCAAGAGGCAAGAGGCAGATGTTCTCTAAGTAAGCAGCAAGTATTATTCCCCTCAAAAATGTACATGTCGCAACAAAGAAGACCAGTAGATCTATTATTTTTTTCTTCCTTATTTTTATTTAAAGAACAAAAAAAAACCCACCCAAAACGTTATTCGCTGATAATTAAAAGAATAGGCAAAATGATAGCAAACAAGCTGAAACATAGTCAGGAGGACTTACAGAAGGATGGGAAGACCACAGTGTATGTAAATCTGCTGCATTAAGCCTAGATTTCATAAATATCTGGTGGTTTTCATTGAAGACTAGTGCTTTCACTAGAGTTCTGTGGGAATCAGCTCTACATTACTTTAATTAGTAATTCATCATTGGGATAACTCACCAAACCCTGCCAAAATAAAAAAAATAAAAAAAAAAAAAAAAAAGACTTTATTTCCATTCATTTATTTCAGCAGTATAAATTAGCCTTTGCATATAATTTTATTTTTTTAGTGCAAGATTTTCCAAATAGTTTATTCGTAGCTAAATAGTCTTTCTTTTTAAAGGCAAGCAAACAAGATTCTGAATTACAAGTTTTTAAACCAGAAGCACCCATATTGATAATTTATTCTGTTACCATAGAAAATAGAGGAGGATGATGAACTTCACTTGATAATTTCTGAACAAATCCATAAGTTTTGTGAAGGACATAACTTCCTATTTCGAAGTCATTAAATCTAAATTTAAAGATCTCACTATATCTTTCTGTGATTCAGGAGTTGATTGCTACAGTCGTAATTACTTATTTTTTTCTTAATAAGTCCTTGAATAAAATAGGAGCTGACCTTTTACTTCCTGGAAAATTGATTTATTCTATGTATAAAACTCTGTAAACCTGGTAGTGGCAGCCACTAATTTAAGCTTTCAACCGGTGTCTGCTTGTCAGCAGTGCTGGGAGTAAAGAATTCCGTATTAGTCACAGCTTCTTAATGATTTGCACTGGAAGTTCTGTTACATAGCTGAGGTTTTATTACATATACCTACTCTAAATTAATTTTAGTTTTCAGCTTTTCCATGCTTTAAACAGAGAAAAGGGAAAATATAGGCTTTCTCTGGAAGGAATCAGGAGACCTGGTCACCCAGGACATTGAGAGGGCCGAGGTACTTGCCTTTTTTGCTTTGCTCTTCACTGGGAAGAGCTCCAGCTACACTGCCCAAGTCACAGAAGGCAAAGGCAGGCACTGGGAGAGTGAAGAACCTCTTGCTCTAGGAGAAGATCAGGTTCAAGATCATCTGAGGAACCTGAAGGTGCACAAGTCCACGGGACTGGACAAGGTGCATCCACGGGTCCTGAGAAAACTGGTGGATGAAACTGTTAAACCATTATCCATGATATTTGAGACTGCCATTATATTTGGTGGCAGTCCAGTGAATTTCCGGCTGACTGAAAACAGGGGAAATATAACCCCCATTTGTAAAAAAGTCAGAATGGAAGACCCTGGGAACCTCAGGCCAATCAGTCTCACCCCAGTGGCTGGTAAGAGCAAGGAGCAGATCCTCCTGGAAACTCTGCTAAGACATACCAAAAATAAAGAGGTAATTGGTGCCAGCCAATATGGCTTCACTAAAGGCAAATCATGCCGACAAATTTGTTGGCCTTCTGTGATGGGGCCAGGGTGTTGGTGGATAAGGAGGAGCAATTAACTTCATCTATTTGGACTTATGCAAAGCATTTGACATGACATCCTCATTTGGAGAAGAAAAGTCTCCAGGAGACATTAGAGTGGCCTTCCAATACCTAAAGGGAGCCTACAAGAACACTGGAGAGCGGCTTTTTGAAAGGCCATGTACTGATAGGACAAGGTTTGGTTTTAAACTGAAATAAACTGAAAAGTTCTCTACTGTGAGGGTGGTGAGGCCCTGGCACGGGTTGTCCAGAGAAGCTGTGGCTGCCCAGTCCCTGGCAGTCCTCAAGGCCAGATTGGACGGGGCTTGGAGCAACCTGGTCTAGTGGAAGGTGTCCCTGACTGTGGCAGGGGTTGGAACCAGATGATCTTTATGATCCCTTCCAACGCAACCCATGCTATGATTCATAACTAAAATACTCTATAAATATTTATTAAATTTAGAGAGGACATGCAGCTTTAGAGAACATAAACTATGTCAGATCTCCAAAGGAAACTTTTGCAGGATAGAAATTAAAACACTTGCCTGTTATTATTGTAGCTGTAAATTACTCAGTCTACCAATCAGTTTTGTGAGGGTAAGAAGATTAAATCTAATCTTCCAAGCATGTATTGAGAGCCTAGTTACAATGCAGAGATAATAAACAGTGGAAGAGTAGCCAATGGGATCTTTTTTCCAGTTTCTTTTTAGCAAATGTTATTTAATGTATCCATCGCATAGCTATGAAAAGCATTTTCTGTTTCTACAAAGTTCATCAGGGCCTTGTTTGCAATTCTACTATAGAAAAATACATAAGATCAGGAGGCGGAATGAGTATAGGTAATGGACCAGATTACAAAGGAACAGACATGTTTAAACAGACTTAAAATATATCAAATTAAATAAAAACATTCACAACTGATTAAAAACAAAGCTAGCAGTACTACTTGATACACTTCACAGAACTTAATCATGAACATGTCATTTCTTCATAAATACGTTACACACTACTTCTACAGAAATTACTTTATACACTCATCATCTGCAAGACAGAGACTTCTATCCATTTCAGTCAGAACTCTTAGGGATGAAAGACCTTTTGAAAAGTCATTGCCATGAAATTTGCTTACTTGACTAGTGTATAATCTTGCATCTGCTTATTTGCTTATGTTATCTCTACCATTTTAAAATTACGTATTCAGAGTAAATCTGTAGCAAACAGACTACTTGGGTTATTATGAAGACAATGAACAATCACAACGCAAAATAGATAAGCATAAAAAGGCCCTGAAATAATAAACCTTCTTTTATCTAGAATTCATTGAATTACAGGAGTTTGGGATGATCTTTACAAAGTGAATATGGGAACTGATGCATGGAAATAATTCTCTAATTTTCTTGACATTTTTGATTCAGCTCACAGGAAAACAAATGCAAGTTTCAGCAGTCTCAGGATAATCCTGATTTCATACAAAGCCATGTCAGTCAGTAATGTGACTCCAGAGACACTGAAAAATGGTTTCTTATATCAGAAACCCATTCTGTCAATTTCTTGTGAAAGCAAATTTTGCAAAAATAGCTGAAGCTTATTTGAAGAGTCATCTAGAGAGTATATTGTGCATCACATGAAGATTTTCTCAACCCTTACTGCCAGATTTATCTATCAACGTCTCAGAAAAGCTGAGACACTTGTTCCTGGCCAGTCTGTCAGCGTCCCATTATAGGAACCCTTTATCGAACAGTCCTGCAGATCAGAGGGTGATTCGACTGACTTGTTCAGGGAAGTGCACCAACAGCATAAGGGAGACCCTCAGCAGGTCTGCTCACTTTATCAGAATATGTTACCTGCTGCCAGTGACTGCTAGCACCCATGAAGGACTGACACTAACAGTTTGTAGAATAACACTCTCTATTAATGTAAAATCATGACAAATTAAGATTCAGAGATTGCTGGTGATAGGAACTGTCTGCAAAAACGCACTTGAAGTGATACACAACCAGACTATAATCACTAATAACAGCTAGTGTGAGTTAGTTACTGAGCACACACAAGATAAATTTCTGATAGGTTTAGCCCGCTGACTGATCTCAGCAGTTACAGTACTCTTCCCTGCTTTCCCTTTCCTAATTTCACATATTTATACAATTTGATTCAGGTTAGTTACACCCTGTAACTCTCCCACCATGTACAGAGTGGTCAGTTAATTTGCATAAGGTTGCATCATTCCCATTGAAAGGACACCTTAGTCATTTTTTCCTGAGGCATGAAGCCTTGCGTTGACGATGTCCATGTGCTGTATCAGGCTTCAAGGCTAGTCATTCCCAATTAGAGATTCATTAGATCTGTTTCTTAATCTGCCTACACAAGTGCAAAGCCCTCTCTCCCCCTGTCAGTTCTTTGATCGTCAGTGCTGTTCATCCTGACCTTGTAGGAGGGCCTTGGATCTGTCCAGGCTTCTCCATAGTTACACAGGTTTAAACTTTTTAACTATATGCCTACAGAACTTGAGTGATTCTGGTCATACACAGTTTGTTACTGACGGGTGTAAAATCCTCTTGCTTTGCTTTTACAAATGCAGATCTAGTTTCCTTGTTTGGCAGCTGCTGTGTGGTTTATCAGTACACATGGCCTTCAAGTTCCCACTCCTGCAGGGAATGTAACAGAGTCTGGCCATGGGGCCTTCCCTGCGTTCCACTCTCCGTTCAGTTTATCACAACATGTGCCAAGGTTGCAGGGTTGCTTGGGGAACTATCACTGGGTAGGTTCCATCCGTGCATGCCAACAGCATCCCATCCTAGGAGCAGCAGCTGCATTTTAGTCTCAAGTTTCCTTAGTATAACTTTGTAGTTGTAGTATACTTGTAGTATACTAGTTGTAGTATAACTTTGGGGGACTGAGAGGAGTTGGTCTCTAATTTCCCGTTTTCCCACATTGTGTTTAAGACCACTAAGAAAGCTAGTGAGTGAAAGTAGCTTTTCTTCATTTTTTTTAATAAAGATAACTGAAATGTCAAGAGAGCTACATCCCTTCCTTTCTTGCTTTAGCGAGTTCATTTAATGAAACAGGAAGCAATACATTCTCCCTCATATGAGTGTGCCTTCTGTAGTGTCACTGATTTTTGTATATCTTTCTCAATTGACTCCAGAGTGATTCTATGTTTCCTCATGTTATATGCTAATAGATGAGATCCACTATGGGAGAATTCAGATATTCAGGAAATTTCAATAACCACTTTTATAAGGTTTATCACAACCTTACATTGTTCGCGAGTGCTTTTCCACCTGCTGGTAGTGTTTCAGATTTGACATGTTTTCCAAATTGTCAGATTTACTTTTTCAGTTTTTGATTCATATATTTGAAACTGAAGCAGATTACCATCAATGCAGTGAAAATTCTCTGCATTTCAAAACTCTGCTGGATTCAAGTGTGGTTTTTTACTGGAAAGGCTTTATGGTACATGGATATGAGCAAGGGCGTGTAAGTAGGAACTATTCTATTTGCAGAACTAGGACTTGTAGAAAGTTTTCTTTGCCACCATTATTATACTTCAAGACACTGCTGTTCTGGAAAACCCTTTAGGTTAGCTGCATGCCTGCAAAAGAGCTCAAGTTAAGCTCAGAAACCTGGATAATCCACAGAAGAGAAGCTGGAAGAAGCTCTAGTAGAAATACTTTCTCAAGCCAAATAGCTTCTGTACACTTTGTCAGTCATTTTAGAGACAAATGCTCTCCTCCAGTGCTTTCACACATACTAGAAAATGATGATTTAAGAAACGTGTTAATGTTCTAAAAAGACATGACAAGGCAAGAAATTCCTGCCTGGTCATTACAGTCCGTACTTATGTTGCTCACATTGTCAGTAGTAGTTCCCTCCTACTCCTTTTCTATCCATCCTTTCCCACCACACTACTCACACTAAGCTGATGCGCTGTGCCTTACTAGTCTAACAGAAGAAATATTTTAACTTTCAACTTAAATTTTATTTTAGCTAGCAATATGTACTTTTTTCTTATTTCATTTAAGGGATTTTTGGAATTATTTTTAGCCTTGGAATTTCTCCCCTTGAAAGTATTTACAAACAGTAAGTATTTGATCTCTTGTCATTTTGCTACTAAACAAATCAACCCTTGTAGTTGGTTCCTAGTATAAGGAAATTCTATTCCTCAGTCATCTTAATAGCCATGGTTTTCTGCTTGCATAACAACCTGATTTGAAAAAATCCAATATCAAAAACCACAGGAAAAATAAGAGAAAATAAAAAGGGTAACATCGGAATTACTTACACTTTGACATGCTGTAGCCTTATTAAAGCCCTATTCAAAATAGATTTGCTGTTTAAATGCAAGTAATATACATATTTATGTTCACTATTCAGTATTATATATGACAACCTTGTGAGATATAAAGGAACAACTTCCCTTTTCCTTCTTTCAGCTGATGGCATATGAACAATGAAAATCAAGAGCTACAAATTTGCAAAGATGTGTAAGACTGGTGAAATAAAACTTCATTGCTTGCACATTTTCTGCTGGCCAGATTGGAAGTTCTGGTTTTGCAGTTCAGGACTGTAGGAAGTAAACATAAGACACGTACCTTTGTGCAAAGATTGGAAGATATTAGCATAAAATTTAAGACATTTTATTTTGTGTAGGAAAGTGGAAGCTCCATTCAATCACTTGACACACAATGTCAATTTGTTATCACTTTATCATGACAATCTATAAGATTTGGCATGGAATCTGGCAATAACTTTATTTTGCTCTAAGGAAAAATAAAGCTGCATTAAGATTTTGCAGTAAATCTTACAGCACCTCTGTAGCTTGGCATTTATTGTACATCTTTGCATTGATTTAGCATTTCTACCCCCTTATTCCTTTTTCCAAATACTTGCCTATCTCCCATTTTAAAACAATTTATATTAGTGTCTTCTTTTATTGCCTTTGGCGGTTCATTACGCATATAATATTGTCACAGTTGCTACACTGTATTTAAGGTTCTGTCAGGATTTTTATGCTACAACCTTGTTTTCTTAGATTTATACTTTAAAAAATGATCTTTGGGGAACATGTAATGATAGCACAAATTTTCAGCTAGCAAAATAGCTATTCTAAAAAAAACCTATTTTTTCATTTGTTATTTCTAATACTAGGAAGACTATTTCAAATAAATAGCTAATGATGCATATATTTTACATTGTTTCTGTGAATAATTAGTGGTTTAATATCACCTTGTGTTTATGATTCTTATTCATACTAAATAGCAGACTTTAATTCCACTGATTCCAGAGTTTTCATGCAGAAGAAAATGTATTCTAAGACCTTACCATGCCCTTAAAGTTAAGAATAAAAAGGAAGATAAAAAATGAGTCTATTTAGAGTTTATGGAAATTAAAATTTATAATTATATATTAAGTAGTATATGTTGATATTCTAAATAAAGAAAACTTAGATTTGAAGAAGCAGTTCTTCCTAATGAGTAAGTAAGCTGACTGTAATACAGAATTTAAAGACTGAACAGAAAACAAAGATGTACAAAAAATGTATGGATTATAAAATGTATTTCTAAGCTCATGAAAAGGTCTCTGTACTTGGGAAACTGGACTTCATTGATCAAAATAGGAAAGTCACAAAACCCAGGAAGAAAGTGACCTATGCCTGAAAGATCTTTGCCCTTTTGCTTTGTTGTCATTTTCTATAGCGACAAACTCAGACAGGTCCAATATTGAGGTATACACATTGCAAGACAGGATTGGTTTAACAATTAAAAAAAAAAAGTTTGTGAGTTATTTCATATAAAAATGGCATCATTTAAACATAAACATTGTAAAACCATAAAGAAAAAATGCAAAATGTATTTGCATTTTTTTTGTGATTACAAATGTTAGTATAAAGAACAAGAAACTAGTTTAAGTAAATTTCTTCACAGCAGAATCAAAATCTAAGATGACAATCAAAACCAAAAGGTTTTGTTTCCAGAGTTAATATAAAGAATTGAATTGAAGGATTCTCATTTGGTCTACTGGATAGTTGTTAAGAAGATACAGCTAGAAAACAAGGAAGAAAAGTTACCACTGTCAAATAATTTGAAAACAATTTCAAAGAAATCTTCTCTTTCAGTATTTACTGGTTCTCTAAGTGAAAAAAGCTGTGTGTTTGATATTGGCCTCATATCAGCAACATGCATGAAACTAATTCAAATAACGAATAACATTTAATTAGGGATAAAAAAATATCTGTCAACATTTGGAGAAGGAAATATCAAGAGACACATTTTACTCAAAGGTAAATCGTAAATATGCACATAAATACACCATTAATAACAGGTTGTCTGTTTTTAGAAAAAATAATCAGTTATAATCAACATTTATTGAAATACTGTGAAATACAACTTTTCTTTCCACTTTCTCCAGAATATTATGAACTTTCTCTTGTTCTATTTTTTAACTACAGAATAAAGTCTAATTTCTTTAACTTCTGAGTAAATGAAACTTGTGTGCTTATATAATTTCCTTTGCCTAGTGATTTTTCCATTGTTCTTTCAGCTATTATGCAATTTTTTATTATTTTTTTTTATATCTCTGCCTCACATTTTCTCATTGCAAATTAACTTCTTCAGAGAAGAGAATATTTTTGTGGAGCAAGGTAAATTTGGTAGTCAGCAGAAAATACAGAAAAACTTGAAGTCCAAGTCTGAAGGTGCAAGGAATATAAGCTAAATTTAAATTCAATATATAATTTGTAATTATGTATTATATGAAATATAAAAATAACAGACATTTTTAAACATGGGTACAAAGGAGGTTGGTGTATGAAAGACTGGGGCAAGTGGCAATTAGAAGTATGTGTCTTTACTGGAGAGGGAATTCTGCTAAGGAAAGGTGAAGTAAAGGGAAATGGAAAAAAAATCACAAATCTGTACACTTTTGTAGTAACAGAAGAGAAGAAAAAGGATGATGCAAAAATGTCAATAATTACAGGACTACCTTGTATCAGTATGAATCCTATTTTTAGAGTTGTTTTGAAAAGTGACAGCTGATTTCTCACTGAATGTTTTCTTTGATGTTCAAGGAACTTTATTTTAATTCTCCATATTTTAAAGGGGTTAGAAACATCTACACTACAACAACAAAAGGAAGAAGGAGCTTAAATGTACCTCCAGTTCATTGGAAGGAAGCACTCCTGGACATCAGAGAAAAAAGAAGGGTTTCTTTATTTTGTTTTTAGTTGGTTGGGTTTGGGTTTGTTTGTGGGTTTTTTGCGGGTTTTTTTGAGGGGAGTTCCTGATAAAACACACAGTTCCAGTTTTCATAACCCAAATGAGAACATACTCTTGCTCTCAAGAGAGGTAGCAAAGCTGGGATCTAACTCAAGATTGTAGGATTTTATAACAGTTAACTGAGGACAAGAACTGATTCAATTTTTTGTTTCTTTGTTTTGCTTGTCATGAATATGAACTGTTCAGGGACTTAGTATTATAACCCTAAGTACACTGAAATGGTTATTACTCTGTTTTGCATGACTTCTCTTTGTATTTAGTATCAATAATAAATGAACTGTATGTACAAAACCAGACACACCGCAATAGGAGATATTTCCTAGAATGTTCTTCCATTAAGCTTACACTGATTTGTTTTTCATGAAGGTATGTGAACAAAGATACTCTCACATTCCCTAATTTTAATTAGTTACTCTGCATAAATACATCTCCTGAGCCTGTGAAAGTTTCTTGTGAAAGGCCTAGTTTCTATATTCTTGGCACCTGCCTCATCTCTGGGTCATGTGTAGTGTTCTAGTTATATGTGACTCTGATACCTTTTGGGGCTTTTTCTGGTAGCTGGTGTGCTTGAACATTTCTGTATGTAAGTAGTGCCTCTTTCTCCCTGTTTCCTGGCTGGCACCTGGAGAAGTACCCCTTTCTCACCGTGCTTTCACCAGTACACCATCCATTTGGGAGCCAGTTTTGAACAGCCTAGTGAACCATGTCAGCAAAGCTCAGGGGCCAGAGCTCATGATTGAGGTCAGCCAGTTACTGGTCTTGAACTAGGAATGCATTTATTCAGTGAAAAATTCCGAAGCATTGGACTTTCATAGCACTGCAGTCTTTGAATATGCTAATCTCAAAGTCTTCATTAATCTTTCAATTTCAGCA
>NW_009914229.1:33163-39286 GCF_000696875.1 Nestor notabilis
CAGCTATATGTCTATATGTGTCTAAGAACAGCAAATAATAATAACACAACTTTACCTTATCAGTTTGGAAAAGCCTGCAACTTTAGACTTGTACAAATAATGTGTTTGGTGGTTTGGTAGCTTGTATTGGGTTTGTGTAGTAAAATTTTTGTAGCAGAGGAAGCCACTGTGGCTAGTGAGAGGAGCTGTTAGAAGCTTCCTCTATGTCCTGTAAAGCCCATGCAACTGGCTCCAAGACGGACCTGCTGCTGGCCAAAGCTGAATCCATCAACAACAGTGGTAGCAGGGCTGTAATAACACATTTAAGAAGGGGAGGGTGTAAATTACTGCGCAAGAGCAATTGCAGCTGAAAAGAGGAGCAAGGACACTATGGTGCAGCAGGTGGATGCACCCACAAGAAGCTATGATCCCAAGGAAAGCCTGTGCTGGAGCAGGCTCCTAGCAGGACCTGTGGCCCCATGCAGAGAGGAGCCCACAGTGGAGCAGGTTTGCTGCAGGACTTGTGACCCTGCAGGTACCCATACTGGAGCAGCCTGTTCCTGAAGGACTGCACTCCATGGGAGAGATCCATGCTGGAGAAGTTTGTGAAGGACTGCAGCAGTGGGAGAGATGCATGTTGAAGAGGTTTGCAGAGGACTGACTTCCATGGGAGGGACCTCACACTGGAGAAGAGGAAGAATGTGAGGAATAAGGACTGGCAGAGACAGTGTGTGGTGAACTGACCAGAACCCCTACTCCCTGTTCCCCTGTGTCGCCTGGAGGGAGGAGGTAGAGATATCCGAAGTAAGTTGAGCCCAGAAGAAGGGAGGGTAGTGGGAAAATGTTCTTAAGATTTGTTTTTATTTCTCATTATCCTACTCTGATTCGACTGGTAACAAATTAAATTGTTTTTTCCTGAGCTGAGTCTGTTTTGCCCATGACAGTAACTAGTGAGTGATTTTCCTGTTCTTATCTCAGCCCTTGAGCATTTCATCGTATTTTTCTCCTCTGCCCAGTTGAGGACGTGTGATAGAGCAGCTTGGTGGGCACCTAGCCTCTAGCCAATATCAACCCACCGCTTGGCTGAAACATGAAAAAAAAACCAACTATTTTCAACAATTAAAAAATAGTTACAAATTTCATTGTACAAAAAATATGTGGTTTGAAGTATTTAGCTCATCTCTGAGTAAACTTTAAAATTGAGAACACTTTAAATGTTTTTGAAAGGTGGATGCAAACAAAGCAATTTCCTTCTCTCATTTTCCAGGTGAAGCTATTTGAAGAATTTAAGTATAGAAGAATCCTAAGTACACAATTGTCTGTATCAATATTGTTTCTGTAACAATAGAAGAGAAAGCTCTGGGGACACCTTATTGCAGCCTTTCAGTGTTTTAAGGGGGCTCACAAGAAACCTGGAAAGGGACTTTTGACAAGGGCCTGTAGGGACAGGACAGGAGGCAATGGCTTTAACCTGACAGAAGGGAGATTGAGATGAGATTTTAGGCAGAAGTTCTTCCCTGTGAGGGTGCTGAGGCCCTGGCACAGGTTGCCAAGAGAAGCTGTGACTGTCCCATCCCTGGCAGTGTTCAAGGCCAGGCTGGATGGGGCTTGGAGCAACCTGGTCTAGTAGAAGGTGTCTCTGCCCATGGTAGGAGGTTGAAACCAGATGGTTTCTAAGGTTCCCAGGCCAATCTATGATTCTATGATATCATTAATAAATGCAGAAATAAAAAAAAATTCCACCATATAGCTGAGGATGTGTAAAAAGGTAATTATACACCTGACTTGGTTTGGGTTGTTTTTTTTAAAACTTTTATGTTTATTTTAAAAATCTAGACTATATTAGTAATAGAAAAACAACAAAGAAGTGTCAAAGAGATGGCATAAGATAGTCTGACACTGTCATTTGATATTTCTGAAAGACAATTTCTGTTTATGGCAACTTAACAAAATTCATTGAGTTTGCCAGACGAAGGAGACTATCCTATTTTAAATGTTACTTTATGTATGCTGGCAGAAAATTTACTATATTTCATACATATAGTTCTGGCAAACAGACTATGAAAAATCTCATGGTTTCTGTGTAATTATTTGAGAAGTTTATTTGTTATTTTACATTGCTGTAAACAAGCTAGAAAGATTGAAAAGCCAGAAAGATTCTGGTAGGTGTAAAAAATGGGAAATATATTTGAGACACAATATGAACCAGAGGAAAGCTTTACATAACTTAAGACTAAATGAACCTTAGTGTTTTGTTTTGCGTGACCAAATTCTGAAACATCAGCTTGCTAAAACTTTAACCACAATGTAGATTGGGGTTTTTTATTTTCATCCAGGCAAAAAATTGATTTAGCTAGTTCTTATGAAAATTGGTTTACAATATCTACACACATATCAAGGTACTGAAGTCCTCCAGTTTTATTTCACGCACGAGAGGGAAGAGTTCTAAGCATACAGTTTGTTGAGATCTGAATTCATTCCAAGGATATGGCGTATTTATTTTTATTTTACTAGAAGGGATAAACTCATTCAGGTAAAAATCTCACTGTCAAAAGTGCTCTAGAATAATATATAATGAGATACTTCCTATTAAGGCAATATGCTCCACCATTTGGTGCTCAAAGCATGGACATTCAGAGCATTCTGATTCAGAGTTGAGTATATTCAGGCTAGACATTGTGGACTGTAGTTTTCTGTATTTGTTTAGACTGTTTTGCTTGATTAGTTGTCTCAAACTAAAATTATTCAATCTATTCAGGTCTCCAAGTGAACTACAACTGACAATATTTTCTTTATTTACAGCATGAAAATGTCAGATGGCAAAAGTGTTTCCTGAGATATTTGAGGTCCGTTTATCTTTTCATGTCAATGGGAACTGTAAACGTGCTTTTAAGGTCAGACAACGGATACAAGTGTAAGGTGCTGAACACAGGCCTGCATGTGCATTTTGCTATATAGTATGAGGTAAACATAGTCTAATTTCCTCTTACTAAATGCTCTCAGAAGAAGCCTTGATACAGTTCTAAACAAGAAGAGAGACAGAGGATAATGCATAACAGTTTGACCTGGTATGAAGACCTGAATGCTTCCTCAGCTCTCCAGTTTTTGTTTTAAAGTTAATTCTAACAACTAGGCTAAGATACGTGCCAAAGGATGCCTGCACAGGTCTGTTCCCTAGTTGAGGAGAAGGAATTATTAATTTGTTCACAATCTGCATTATACTTAGTCCATTAAAGTCTTGGTAGGTCATGATAGATGTACAACTTGTGTCAAGCAGCAGGAGTTACTCAGAGGATTTTGCTGAAGCCTATAATAGGTGATCTCAGAGAATCTGGAGAAAACAGGGAAATTAAGATCTTGAGGAGAATTTTTGGAAGGCTGCATTAGTCAATAATGCTGATGAATCTATAAATTTTTGCATTCTATTAACTACACTCAACTTCATTGTCATTCTTTAAATCAGTTCTTAGACAATATGCTGACGAGGAGCACTATAAGGACAGAGCAAATCAAAATGAAATAAATTTCTAATGAAAGAGAAGAAAATTACAACATACAGAACTGACAAAAAACAAGTGCTACAATAACAACACTAACAATGAAACATGCTAGTAGTCATATAGTATATATTCAGTGGAGATTTCAGACAGAGAACCATATTTTGACCTGTGTTGGTTTGAAATGAGAAGTGGGTGCCTAAAGTAGTTTTGTATTCTGGCCTGTGGTGTTTAAAGACCATGCAATAGCAACAGAAGGAATATACAGAGAATACTGTAAATCTGAAGACTGAATTCTATTTCAGGAAGTTGGGATATAACGTTTGATAACTTGGTGTCGTAGGCACTACTTGTAGACAAGAAGAACCCGAGAACTGTAACGTTTGATCTTACAAGCCAAGACAGAGCGCATTACTGAAAAAAGTCTGTGACCATTGCATGAGTTTCCTTCTTTCTTTATTAAATCACCATATTTATACATTTTTTAAATAAATAAACTTATTTTGGTGAGCTCTTAATTTCATAATTTGAGCTGCCAAACTATGCATTCTTGTAATGTTTTCTTTGTGTTAAACATATTTCTCATGTCAATGAACTTATGTCCTTTTCAGAATTTATTTTCATTCAGTCAGAAGCATTTTGCTATTATCAAAAAACATATCATTTGACACTTACAAAATGCTTAAAAATACAAATAGATTTTGTTTTAAATTTGTTTCACAGCTGAAGCTTGAAGAGAGAAAAGAAATTTTTGACACATTCAAAATTTATTTTACCATTCTGTTTATGGATGGAACTGTTCACTGAATTTGAACTCTCATCATTTCAATCCCTCCAAAATAAAGTTTCTCAGGCATTTCATTTGGAAAACTCCATTCTCCATCACAGACTATAATACTCATTTAAGAATTCCTTCCTGAGCATAAGGCAAGTAAAAATCACTTACACTGTCATTTTACATTTTATAGATTTGTACTAATTAATTCAGAGACAAGTGAAATGATCGGTGTACCTAGTCACAAGCATAAAATGAACTACGTGTTTTATATATAATCTTTACCTTCTCTTTTTTTTTTTATTTTCCACCATCTTTTTTTTTTTTTTATCCTTTTTTATGCCAGTAAGTGTATTTTCAGTAAAGTCTGCCTCATGCTCCTAGGTTTCTTTATAGCAGATCAAATTGATCATTCTTCCAGCTATAAAAGAGTTTCCAGCTTCCTCTCTCTGTTTTCTACAGTTACCAGTGGCTTAGAGTATTTGATGGTTAATGTTTTACACATTATATGTGTATATATGTGTATATATATATATGTGTATTCATCTCCTGTAGTGTTTTTGGTACCTCCTGAATTCATAATTATGTCTCATTTTTCGTATCCATTTGCAAATTGCATGTTCACATTAAGATAAACAGTTTCCAAAGTGGCAAGTCCACATTAACACTTTTCCTGGTGAAGTCCTACCAAAAAAAATTATAGTAAATGCCACTCAGTAGAAAATGTGACCTTTTTGCTGGGAACACAACTGTCTGATTTGATAATGTCTTAATGATGCTCCCAGGTTGCCTTGTGGAAAACAGATCATGTGTGCATGGTGTAACAAAATACACAAGCAGAAAAGATACAATGATAGGCTCTCTTGTCATTCAGAAATGACTCACCACAGACAGTTCTCTGAAAAGATCAGGACAGTGAGTGTAAAAAAGTACAGTATGTGTCAAAAACACCAATAAAATTAGGAATCGTCAAGGCAAATAGAGTATAAAATGCATTAACTGTGGTTATGCTAGCGTGAAATTTGTGGTACACTGTTAAAGGAGAGTAGAATCATAGACTCATAGAACAGTTAGGGGTGGAAAGATCATCTAGTTCCAACCCCACTGCTATAGGCAGGGACACCACACACTAAACCATGTCACCCAAGGCTCTGTCCAACCTGGCCTTGAAAACTGCCAGGGATGGAGCATTCACAACTTCCTTGGGCAGCCTGTTCCAGTGCCTCACCACCCTCACTGTGAAGAACTCCATCTTTATATCTAACCTAAACTTCCCCTGTTTAAGTTTAAAGCCATTTACCCCTTGTCCTATCACTACAGTCCCTAATGAAGAGTCCCTCCCCAGCATCCTTGTAGGCCTCCTTCAGATACTAGAAGACTGCTATGAGGTCTCCACGCAGTCTTCTCTTCTCCAGGCTGAAGAGCCCCAACTTTCTCTGCCTGTCTTCATATGGGAGGTGCTCCAGCCCTCTTATCATCCTCGTGGCCCTCCTCTGGACTTGCTCCAACAGCTCCATGTCCTTTTTATGTTGAGGACACCAGAACTGCACACAGTACTCCAAGTGAGGTCTCACAAGAGCAGAGGGGCAGGATCACCTCCTTTGACCTGCTGGTCATGCTTCTTTTGATGCAGCCCAGGATACAGTTGGATTTCAGGGCTGCTATTGCATACTGAAGCCAGCTCAATGTTAAGTTTCTCACCAGCCAACACTCCCAAGTCCTTCTCTGCAGGGCTGCTCTGAATGTCCTCCACACCAACGACCTGTAGCTGTGCCTGGGATTGCCCCAACCCAGGTGTAGGATGTTGCACTTGGCTTGGTTGAACCTCATAACATTGGCACCAGCCCATCTCACAAGTGTGTCCAGGTCCCT